>NW_009594463.1:23586-70949 GCF_000690535.1 Cariama cristata | reverse complement strand
TAGCTTGGCCCACAGCACTAAAAAAAAAAAAAAAAAATCTCAGTCTTTGACCACAGTAGCTATTAATCAGCCCTAAGCCTTTGCATTTGTCCCTATTCAAAGCATTTGTTTCACAACATATTTTCTGCATACCACACCAGTTTTGATCAACCTACGTTTCAAAATTCTTGTTTATTTTATTTTACAGCATGTCAGTCTGGGAAGTTAGACAAAAAAGCAAAAAAAGAGAAAAAAAGGCTGTTTATTTGTCTCATGCTGGGGAATTTCAGACTCCAGCAGGGTTCAATGGAGTGTGTGTCACCATCACAGAGCGTGCTAAGAAGGCACACTGAGTGGGAGCTGCTGATGAGAGAGAAGGGGCAGAAGAAGTCTGCATTTGGCAGCTGAGAAGACACAAAGGAAAACAAACAATACTCTGCAGAGAAGCCTTTTTCACTCTGTACAGTGGATGCATGTTTTTATTGGCCTGCATTGTCCATTCTGCTGCATAAAGGAAAGTAGCCTCTTTCCACAAAACTCAACCCTACAACGCACAGAAGGTGTCAGCTCCGCAGCAGCTCTGCTCTGTGGCCGCTGAAGACCTCAGGGAAGAAACTGGGACTGTCTCTCTCTAAACTGAAAGACTGCCTGGGATATGGGCAGGACCAGTGTAATATATTACTCTCGTCCAGCTCTGTACTACTTCTCTGACAAAAATGAATGAAACAACCCGTTATGCAGATACGGGCATCCCAGGTCTCCTGATGTGCTAAGCATGGATCTAGGCAGTCTTTTTCTAAAATTTTGCAACCAGAGTAGAGGGAAATATGAGATGTTTTCTTTGCCTCAGATCTCTCCCACACACATTGACTATCTGGATAAAGGCGAAAACATTGCTGTGAGCAATGACTTATCCATTCCTCTTTCAAAATACCCTTCCATAAGAGTAATTTTTGCCCCTGCAATGAACTGGATTTAATCAAATGGCAGGTATTTTTAAAGTATGCAGGCATACTGACATGTTCCACAAGGTCTGCTAGCTCTAACCCTCATTGTACAATAATACCCTGTTATTCCTGCCAAAGGAGAGTATATTTTTAAGGAAAAAGTACCTACCTATTTCCAGGAAAGTGCAACTGTGAGAGAAACACAACTTAGCTGCAGCTGCTCTGTGTATTCTTTGAATGAGATACTTGAAGAAGACAGAAAAAAAAAAATCGACTTTATTTGGATAAAAACTGGAAGCTTTGAAAAACAGATATGCTAAATAGGTACCAGATTAAAATAAAACAAAACAAAACAAAATGAACACATGGAAGAGGTTTAAAACCAACTCTGGTCTTGCCCACTCTGTTCTTGCAGTTTCTATGCTTGGGTTGCAGTGACTCACTGTCCAGGAACTAAACCTGCCCGACCTCCTAGGAAAGCCATCCCATCACCTCTGAGGCAGCCAACTCCCATCTGCCCCATGGCTCTCCTGCTCCCCTGAGCAGGCTCAGCAGCTCACTCCAGAAGGGAGCCATTTCGCCCACCCACCCATCTGACCTATTCTTACAAGAATATAAGACAACTTAGTACAGATAAATCAAAAAGATACTCCCCTTCACAGCAACATGATATTGCCAGCTTTCTAAATGGTGCTTTCACCTCACCTTGGCTATGCGAAGTTTTTGTAACTTAAACGGCAGGAGATGTTACTTATTTGGCTGATTTCTCCTCCTTCCCTCCTGCACGAGCACTCAAGGACAGAGGGCGTATTGGAGACTGGGACAAAACAGCCTTATCTGTAGCACATCACTGCTTAGAGCAAATATTGTTTCTAGCTTCTGATTCCCTTTTTCCCTAAGGTAAGTTTAACTCTCATTTAGTTTAGGTGTGTAGTTTGCCTTTTTTTTTTTCCCTAAAGGTGCCCAAAAGCAAGAAATAATGCTGTGTCCCTGCTGTCTTTTGGTGTGGAAAGATCTCTGTATTTTTATCCAAAAAGAAGAAGAGGAATGAAAAACTGGTTGATTTTTTGGTAGAATTAGTGATTTCTCTCTGTTGTGCTGGAAGACTCAAACCCTGTTTGAGAGGACAACTAACAGGGGTATTATAACAAGGAAAACCTGAGCTTCCTCAAGTTCAAGATACACTTGCAATGTGGCCATATCTTTAACCTTGCTGCCATTTTTTCCATACAAAAATGTCCATCTGGAGTTTGAACACAGCTTACACATCTACTTAAACAGCTGATTCACTGATATTTTCATCTTGAACTTTTCCATGTCTCTTGCAAGAGAATACTTCTGTACCTGTTCTCATTATGTTACAATTCCAGTAAGCCACGCTTTGGAAAGGTCTACCAGTCAAATAGGATATTAGGCCCTCATTTCTCACGTGTACAGTAAAAAAGGAGGTTGAAGGGAACTTGTGAATGGGAAAAGAAAGAGAAGGGAAACAGGAAAATATATTTGATCTTGTGTTTCCCGATTATAAAGATGTAAAATTTGGGACAGGAGTTATTTTTTTTAAGAGATCATTTGAGACAAAGAAGAAGGGAGGGGAAGGGTAAGGGAGATCTATATTGTTTTTATTTTTCTGTTCATCTTCAGAATTAGTGTTCCTCAATGTATAGGTGCAACATATTTACCCACATCCAGAATTAGTACATTACCCTACTAATACTCAGTACGTAATTCTTGCACAGAATATTTTTGCCCATAGCAGTAGATCACAACAATTTGCAAAATTTGGTAAACAAGTCTCTTATCTTAGTTATGGAAATGGGAGGTTTTGTTGGTAAAGCAGCAAATATAATCCAGATTTCCTAATTCTCCAGATCAGTGTGTGTACTTCTAGACCATTAAGCAGTACAAAAATCAATGAACTACATGATGTAATACGGTAGTGGGACTGTCTTACAGCTTGTCCTTGACAGATGTTTGTATTGACAGCAAACAGCCCAAAAGACAAAGCCTGCACCATGACAATTCCACAAAATCACTTAAAAAAACAAAAAAGATTAACAATCCTCAGGGCTCCAAACCTTCCAAATTAAGGAATTAAAATCCCTATAAAATGTCTAACCCCGGAGGCTTTTTACTGTAGAATTATCAGTGGTACATACATAGATTATTTAATTAATCCACTTGGTTTTAAGTTGTCTGCTCTTTTATTTTCCTTCTGTGCCTCACTTTGGTGGTTTGAACTCCCTGGCACCTTCAGAAATTGCTGAGAGATGTCTGGTAGGAAGGATCAGAAGTTCACAGGCACAGGTGGATATGGTGTAAGGGATCTCATCCTGATGTCTCAGTCCCATCTCTGCTCAACACTTACCGCTTGGATGCAGCCCCAAGTTCAAAGGTACACCCAAAGTGGCACCCCAATGGTACAGTCTTACCAGCTTTGCTTTTAATGAGATCAGGGTTTCACTAGGCTCTAGAGTCTGTGATTCAAATGCTCTCCTCACTATTCACTTAATGGGATCAGAGTAGCTCCATCTGTAATGTGCGGGTTGTCTCCTGGGTAATCTGCCTCAAGGAGATGGATTGAGAAGCTTACACCTTTAAATATGACGCAGTCAAGGAGAATTATAATTATTGCATGTATTAACACTGTGTACAAGGCCCAAATTACATGACATAGAAAATATGAAATAACATGGAATATTGCAATAGCCAATAGTCAGGAAAAAACCCTCATTGATAGAGCATTATCTATGCTATTGGAAAACTTTGCTGCAGAGAAAAGAAACAGAAGATACATTCTCCCTGAAACTACTGGAAGTCCTCTAGGGCCGTGAGGCAGATCATGGTACTTAGCTTGTATGTGGGAGTTGGAAAGAACTCTGTCAGCCTTATCCTGTCATTTCTTCTTCCTCAGGATCAGTCTTTTTCCTGACTTTAAGATCAGAGAACTGCTTTTGCCTCTTTTGCTGGCCAGCCAGGTTCATTCATCTAAGCACACTATTTAGTTAAAATGCTCATTTTCTCAGAGGTATTGTTTCCAAAAGGTGTCCACTCATTCTCTGTACTGGTAGTGGATTTTGGGAAGAGCTAATATCTTTTAAGTTGACTGTAGGATCTGGGTGCCCAGTTTACTTTTCTGTTACTGGGAATTATGCATATAAATCCCTAAGCTTTTGAAAATCCTAGCCTAAAGGCTTGACCTGTCAGTCTTAGCCTAAAGGAATGTAGGTGTCATCAGTTACAAATACACTTGTTAGCATTTAGCTATCAAACTACTTGATTTGCATGTATAAAGATAGTTTTAACCTCCAAATATTCGATCTCCTGGTGTTGCCTGAACTGAATACTGAGCACAAAACTGCACATACAAGATCAGGCTCTGGTACCTTAAAGAACCTTCAGGAAACAGAGCCTTTGCCTACATAGACAAGTTGAAGTCAAAGGTATTGGAAGCTGAAGAGAAATTTATTTTAAAATATGGTTCCAAGCCATATTTATTTGGCCCAATAAATACTGTTATCTGATGTATTAACTCAATTAGAAGTGGGCACTGATTTTAAGTTTCCATGTTTGCTTCTTTCACCATTAGGATGTCTAAATTCAGCACCACATAAGAGACTGTCTGAGTCCTTGTCAAAGAGATTTTCTGCCGATCATGTGCAGTTTAAGAGTCATTGCAATTTCCACAGTAACAAACTCCTACTGTCCATACATTTTTCTAATTCATTCTTCTATATGAGTTAAAATACAGTAACTGAAACTTGTATTTCTCTGCTTCAGAAATGTGCTCGAAAGAGTAGAAACAGAATACAACAGAATGTTTTATTGCAGGTATGAGTAAGGCATTTTCACTGCTTTTGTTGAGGGCTTTCTTCATTCCACATCAAACAATATTTTTTAACCTGATTCCCACCTCGTACACTACAAATGCCAAAGTCACAATAGTAAGTACCTAAAATTACCTAAACCCTTTCCAGTTATTATAGTTTCAAATGTTTTACTGAGAAACACAAACAAGAACATTAGGGTCCAGCCTCAGAAAAGACTTGTGTTTGTAGTGAACCTGAGCATGCTGTGCAGTTTCATTAACATCAGGGGGACAAGAGTAGAATACATCAAGTTTGGATGAAAGTCTTAGCAGTAATGCATCTGTTTTTGAAAGTGACATTCTACACGTTTGGGAAAGGAGAAAATAAGGTCTCACAACTGCAGCTTCCAGATGCAGACTTGTATGACGTTTCAAAAGCCTTCGGCACGTTGCATGCTGAGTTAAAGAACTTGATATGGAAGTAATTAGGTAGCAGGCAATAAGTGAGATATAGAGAAAATAGTGGAATAAGAGCTTTTAAGAAAGTTAAATGACTGCTCAAACCTCTCCTCCCCTTACCATTCTTGACCTCTCTTAAGTTAAGGCAGGCACGATGAAAGATCCAAACACTTTCTTCTTCTAACAATTTCCTCGGTAATCAAGGAGCGGAAGTTGCTAAGTGTAGTATGATCAGTTGGGAGAGGTTTGCTCCAGCAGTTGTTTCTCCTGCCAAGAATATAAAACTGTCTAATAGGAAGTACTCCACGTATGAGCAGGGAACAGAGCTGAAGTAGCAATCAGCAGCTGATTGAGGCTATCTGACCACACCG
Organism: Cariama cristata; assembly: GCF_000690535.1. Taxonomy (NCBI): domain Eukaryota; kingdom Metazoa; phylum Chordata; class Aves; order Cariamiformes; family Cariamidae; genus Cariama; species Cariama cristata. Next base: position 65,385 of record NW_009594463.1, on the reverse strand, counting down.
ACCAGCTGTCCAAGCAGGAATTTTAGCAAGTGGCTGCTGAGCTGTTTTAGACTGGTCCATGTATCAGATCCCATGGGCTCTGATAGTAGCTCTATTCTTTGGGCAAAATCCTGCAACTACTTGCAAGGCTGTACAAGAACCACAGTGCAAGTAGGTTTGGAAGTATAGTAGACAACAAAGAGAATTCAGTGTCCCAACAAAAAAAGGTAAAATTTTGGTGAGAGCTGTACACTAGGAAATGGAATGGTAGATAACTTGGTGGGATAGAAAACTGGGGAAATGTGATCTTTGCTACTCATCGTACCATCTTCTTCTACCTCCCACCGTGAGTAAGGAGCATTTGGGTGGATAGGTAGATCCTTTGGCTTGGTTTAATGCCAGCAATGAGAACATTTGTGAAGCAAAGCCAAGCATGCTGGCAAACATCCATTGATCATCCTTTCCTTTATTAAAGTCCTCTCACCTTGTGAGAATAAATTGATTATGCTACTATAGGACACACATCCTCCAGCACTTCAAAGCCTGCAGAGGTGGAAGCTGGATTTGGGCCATAGAGCCTGGAGCCTTCGAGAGTTAATTAAATATAATAGTACTTTATATATTTACAGGTCTCTTTTTGATGACAGCAACAGAATAGAGGTTAACCCCATTTTTCAGGTTCTCCCTCAAGATTTGTTTGAACTTTTCTCTTGTTCCACCTCTACATCAGGCATGAACTGAGCTCTGCAAGTCAGAAAGAAATGCGTGCTGAATCTCCATCTACAGATATGGACTGCAGGGATGGAAAGACTGAGTGATTTGCCAAAGGTTGTATGTGAAAACCATGGCAAGGTACAGTTTTATTATTTCATCCTTCTCTTTTCTCACAAACTCCCTGCCACCCTCCCTCTTCTCTGATGAATCATGAGAATACCAATACATAAATAAGTATAAAAGACATGTAGGCACAGGCTGAAATTCTGCAAAACACCTTACTGCTGGTAAGGTGGCAAAGAATGAGGAAAAGAAATTTTTCAGATTTACCAGTCTTAATGCAAACAGCATTTATTTAAGCTTCCACATAAAGATCAACTAAGCAGCTTTAAAGACATCACTAAAACCTTCAAGCTGCATAACATTGATGAAAAATTGACTCAGAATCGACACACTGCACTGTACTTACTGACCCTGACAAGGTGGATAAAAATAGCAAGGAAACAATGGTGACATCAATCAAAGACTGGGTAAGCCAAAGAATTTTGCAAATACTCCCGCATGGAATGAGTCAGAGATGGAGTGGAGAGTTTGAGAAACCCAAGGCAAGCAAAATCTCTTTAAAAGAAGTTTCACTGTGTGCTCAGAAGCTTTAGACATGTTGAATTCAAATCAACAGATGAATGTTTTTAAAAAGAGGGGGAAAAAGAGTCTTGAAGGTGTTTCAGTCCATTGGCATGATGACAGGTTCTCTATGATTTTTTTTCCCCAAAAGCTTTCCAAATAAAATGCTAGATGTGATAGATAAAACCAGATCTTTAGGGAGTATAAATTTCCTAGCTGAAGTTTTGGCAATGAGGAACCTGATCCCTGTGTCTTCATGTGAGGATGTGATCAACACCCTGCAGGACAGATCTAGTACAGAACATTGACGTCTTCTATCAGTAAACAGAGACAAGGACAAGTTCAGCAGCTGTTCAACAGAGCATGGCATGCCATTATATGGTAGTTTAGGATAGGAATTAAAGCAGCATATTACAGCCAATTGGAAATTTGGAGGGAATTTTGGAAGGTAGACAGTCCTAAAGTTAGTTGAATGTTTTCCAGAAACAGCAGAATAAAATATATTGAAAACCCACACAAGTACCATACCTTTCTAAACATGTTAAGCAACATGTCAAGCAACCAAAAATGCCCTAAGGTTTATAGAAGACAGTATTTTAGATGCAGTATTTAAGGTCCCATACACATGCCAATGATAAATCCTTTAAAGTTTGTGTTTACTTTGGAGAAATATCAAATAATCAAGTTTTGTAAAATTTCTAGTTCTGAAATTCAACTAGGAGTCTTTTGCAACATCTGAAGACCTAGTCCCTTATAAAAACACTCAGCTTCTTGCCGACACAAGTAAAGATCCTTAGGATTAAAAATTGCAGGAGAAATGTTTTGGTTTTAAGCTCACAAATATGCATCGACGAGTTTGATCATTTTGATCCATGGGGCATAGAGGTCCTGCAATTGCATCCACAGTAATCAAAGGAGGTATTTTCCTAACTTCATTAGGCCTGGGACCAAGTTCCTTAGCAACATCTTTTTTTTTTTTTTCGAACAGGACAGGTGTGCAAATATGGTGTAACATGCAGGAGCTCCAAACGCCAGCTCATGTCACAATAAGCATCTTTCCCAAGGTGAGGAAAGAGGTTTCTTTCACAAAGCTTTTACCTGCTCTCTGATTTTTTCCCCGAGTCAGGCCTTTTCTCTACAGACGCTTATTTTACCAGCCAGTTTTGCAGCATTTGAAGTTTACACAATGCAGTCAAGTGTCCCGCAAAAAATGACCAATCCCTTTTCCATTTCAGAATTGATACTTCTTTATAACGGGCTCACAGTCTTTTCTGTAATTTTCTCCTTTGCTTCAAACAGCAAGTGTTACAGAAATGTGAGAACTGTGGAAAACCTGTGGGCTGAAATCCAAATGGCCTGAGAAGTTTACACCTGTTGATAAATGGTCTTTCAGCAGAAGGTCCTCTATTCTTCTACTAAATCTGCGTCTCAGTGACCACTTGCTGATTTGGGTCTAAAACTGGAAAACAGAATGCCTCTTAAGGGAAAAGCTAAGAGAATTTTTTTTTTTTCCTGCTAGACATTCTTCATGTTTTTCCTGTGTTTTTTTGATGTTTCAGTCTTTTGCATCTGTTGAGTAAGGAAGATGAAGAGCTGTTATTGTTTTATTAAAAATTCAGTGTATTTTGCCACTCCTTTCCCGTTTTTTAACTGAAGAGCTAGCCAAAACTAAGATACTATCTGTTGGTAGGAAGCATCTGAACTGAAAATGCCATGGTCTCCAATGGTTACGTGGAAAAACAAATATTCTGGTATACACACACCTTAATAATTAGCCCTTTTAAAGACAGCAAGTACTCGCAGTGGAAGAGCCATCCTAATATTATATATGTAATCACACACCATATTCTTGAGACTACTTTATGAGACAGAAAAATCAGGATTTTAAGTTAAGACTGCAAAAGTACTAATATTTTCCTTTTTAACTTCTGGAATGAATGTAGAACGATGTTTCATTTTCTTTGTGCTAAGATTTGGCTGTATGAAATGGTTCTATCCTTCCTCTACCAAAATCGTAAACCATTGGGAAGTATAACTGCTGTTACATGATGATTTTGGAAGATGAGTTAAGTACCAAACCTACCAAACCATAGTTCAAGGAAAGGTATATAGGCCTTATTAACCAATCATGTCAGAACAGCTTTACTGTTTATTGTCGCAGGCTTTTGGCTTAACTGAAGGCTTTGGTTGAAGGTTGAAGCTTCACTTTCACCTAGGGATGACCTCTGAAAGATGCAGCAGTCTCACAGCAGAAGAATGACTTATCTGTAGTGCTAATGTAAATGCCACAAGACTGTGATGTATCAGTGTAATACTATAGTGGAGATACTCGGGGAATATATCCACCTCACTTTATTAAGTGACATGTTAGTTGACAGAGCTTTTGCTGGTGGGAAGTGTCTGTGTAGCTCTTCATGGGAAAAGTTTTACTGTTTATCTAACTATGGAAAATTGAGTTATTATTTTGTTCCGTAAGACTGATAACATAATTTAAATGGTGACTGTTGAAGGATTGCTAGGTGAAATCTAACCAATGGTTAGCATAAAGTTCAGTGTTCAAATAAAAATAATTGCACATGGTTTAGGCTATAATATGCAAGGATGCAGGCTAAATCCAACTCGTTTCTTTTGACAAATCAAAAGTTTGCTATTCAGAGTAGTAAAGTGTGTTGTAAACTGTCAGCAGGATCAGGCCCTTAGGTGTTGCAAAGAAAATGTCTACATATAATCTGACTAATGTATGCGTTTTGTAAGCAATTACAATTGTTTGTCCTCTGACAGGGATTTCTGAAACATTACAGAGAAATGAAGAATACTTTTAATTTGTACAGTATTAAATTATACTTGTATTAATTATTAAATAAAGATTATTGCTGAAAGTTAATGAAGGAAACTATCATTATTATATCTGCCACAAATAAAAAATCTACCTATTGTCTTGTAGAGATGATGCCATCCATTAATTAGTTTATAGACCCCAAAACCTAAGGCAGTTTCAAAAATTTCCAGGATTTCCCTAAATCCATGTTGCTAGAACATATATGAGATTTCTCATGCAGTCGAAAGATATGTGCTGTGTGTTAGATTGAATGTTTCTCCCTTTAGTACTCTTATGTAATCTAGCCCTCTTTCCAATCACTGCATGCTTAAAATTAATAAAAAGAAATTACTGGTTCATATAATATATGTCTTGGGGATTAGCCTTTGAAAATTCTCAAGTCATGAGAATTTGCCTGATTTCACATTTTGGAGGATAGAAGCAAACTGACTGATTAGAAGTTAAACTCTAATGTTGCTTCTTAGTGTGGCATAACTGAGGTATGTTCAGTTTCATAGGTTCAGGGGAAGTTTATAGGCAAAATTATCCTGGAATTGCATTTATATTATGTAGATTTCCTTACTTTCCTAAAATAGTATTTTATTCCTGGATAATTTCAGCAGATTATTTTTGGTTACTATTCAGGGTGACTGAAGACAAAACAACATTGGTCTTTTTTATTTTGTTACACTATGCATCATTTTGAAATTGCCCGTTTTATAGAAAACCACTGCTTGATTGCAAATTTGGCTGGACTCAGGGAAAAAAATATTTTTAATTTCCCTTTATTTTGAATGAGAAAATGTGTTGTTTGCTGTTTGAATACGTGTGTGGGGAGTTGTTTTTTTCCTTTGTTCCCCTCCCACCAACATGCAATATCTGTGATATTCTGTGCTATGCAGTAGCTTTACCATCTATCGCTGAAAAAGAACCAGAGTACATTGGGCAGGAGGTGCACCAAATGGATTGTCCACAAAGGAAGTCTCTGAGGGCATGGAACACTCAAACATAGATTCACTGTGCAAGCCATTTGCTGAAACCCACTGGCCTCTACAGCTCTACAGAGGTTTTCTTCCAACAGAGGATGGGAGATTTTTTATGTGGGCATACCTGCAAAGCTATGCATCGCTGCCCACAAAGCAAGCACAGCCACAGTATCAGCAAGTGCTGACTAAGGGGTCCCCACCAACCTGGGGGAGAAATCTACTGATGTCGTCATTGCTGATCTTTCTTTCTGTCAGTTGCTTCTACTTGTGCTTTGCACAGGCCCCAGGGAATTCACCCTTACTAAAAAATTTCAAAAATGTGCATGTAGGACATGCAGCTTTACAATTATGATGTATCCAGAAAACCATGCAAATACTATATGAGTATGTGAGGTACTAGTCAGGGAGACAGTTTCAGTTAAAATAGCTGACATGCATATCTGGAAAGACAGATGAACTATGCTGGGGTGAAAAGCATAATCGTGCTTTTAATATTCATGAATGTTATATGGCTATACAGCTTTTTGGGGGCAGGACAATACAGAGCCAGATATGTTCAGAAAAGTTGGGTGTCTCTGGACATCTGGACGTGAATGTAATCCCATAAGCCGTGATTCTCAGGACATGATTTTCTTATAGGGATAGCATCCTTGATCTTGAATGACTGCAGGTTTTAAAAGAATACAGGGTAATAGTATGTTCATACTTTCCACTGAAATAATTTGACCTGACAACTTTAAAATACACAAAACAGATTCTACTGATAAAGAAATACATAAGCTACTGGAGCCGAAAAATAAATACCTGGTAAATAAATATCTGGTAGCACTATATGTGCATATTATACATATGCACACAGACATACATACACATCTTCAAAGCAAAAGATATTATTATCACTTTAATATGATGTATTTACTGTGGCACATACTTGCAAAATGAAGAGCCTAAAGTAATACTCCTAACACCCTATTCAGACACTCAGACGTAAGCAGACTGAAATCAAAGCACCAATTGCTCTCCTTTAATTCAATAGGATTTGTGAGGGTACTACATGTTAAGAATATAAGGCCATTTTTACTTTGATTCCTTAATAAATGGACTTAGGATGGTAACTGGAAAGCTGTAACTTATGTGCATAGCAACGGGGTTAAGGTGGCACAGGGTTAAGGTGGGAAGGCATCATAAGTCTCTTTGCTCTGTTTCAACCTTCTGATATTTGATGCCATTCACCAGAGGTCTCCTAAGTGTAAAAAGTTTGTCTCCTCTTGTTAAATTGCCACCTGCTCAGGGAAAAGCTAATCCATTAAGGTCAAGCAGTTCTGAGAAGGTGCTGCAGTGCCTGGGGCAGCCTCTTGAGTTTCAGTTCTAGCAGCTGCAGGAAGATGAAGTCGGGATGGTCCTTGTTACTGAAATTAGACAGATCAGGAAGTAAACAGAGCTTGCCTTTCATCTGATCTGGCTTTGAGATGGGAAAGGTTGGGGAGGGGGGCAGAGAAGAGGGTGAATTCCTCTTCTAATTACTTTATGGGTCAGTTCTCCAGACTTTATGTCAATGTCAGACATGCATAATCCTTTTTATTTTTAAATGAGAGAAAAGGAAAAAACCTCATGAACTACTGAAGATTTTAGGTTTTACTATCATTTAGTTCTCGATACCATGACTTTCATGGGGATTATTATACTTTCCTTGGGGAAAGATTAGCCAACAGAGCTAAGACAGGGGAAGAGCCATGCTGTCTGCATAAACTTCTTGCCTCCTTTACATATTGAGACCTTCGCCTTCTGTGTTCATTACTTGGCTCCTTTCCTCTGAAGTGGATTTGAGGTTGAAAAGTGCTGGATTGACAGTACAGGCTGGAGCCCTCTGTTTTTCACACCTGAGCTGCTGGGATAGCAGCCCTATGAGACCATCTCCTCCCTACAGATCTGAAGACACAGCTACCCACAATAAAGAAGAGTCAGATGCCACCTCCATGGCAAAGGCTTCCTGGTTCCCCTCCCCTCTCTGCAGCCTGCACCAAGCCCACCCTGCACAAACCACAGCAGCCCTTTGGTGCATCACCTTGCAGAACTCCCTGACTCATGGACAGCAACTCGGAAAAGTGAGCAAAAAAGCTGATGGAAGATCATTCAGGAGCAATGCATGGGTGTGCTCAGCACGAGCTATAACTCGTAGCAGCCGTTCAGATGTGCCGCAGCAAATGAATGAACCAGACTCAATCTTGTTTTGTCTCACTGAGAGCCAATATTGTCTGGGATCAGCTGGGGCAAAAGCAGACTTTTCAACACATTTTTGGGGTAACATAAGCTATGATTATATGAATTCCATAGGCACAGGCAGCCTTATTGCTTCAGTCCCTGCTTCTCACACACCCACTTGGAGTCCTATTTTCACAGGGTTTTTAAGAGCTGCTTTAGAGAGCTGTGATAATCTGGGGGATTAGTGAAAGCCAGAGGGGAGCCAGACACATGATGCCCCACGACTGAAACATGCAGATGCTTTGCTTTGATGTGATAAGGCGCAATGAAACTTTTTAAAACTGAGATGAGGGAGTGTTTTGTAGAGTACTACAGCATCCTAACTCTACCAGGGCCATCCAAAGCTGAGATGCTGTGAAGACAGCTGCTCAGCTACTTGATTCAATTAATTTATTTGCCCCCTTGATTCTGCTCAACCAAAGCTCTCTCTTTCACCTTCCCCCACCCCCTCTGCTCTCCCAGTTTACGGGGCAACAGTGTGAGCAGGCAAACTGTTTTACAGTTGGTGTCCCAAGTGAGATGGAAAGATCTCCTCCTCCAGAATCAGCTATGTCTGCATTATAGGTTGTCAGAAGGAGCCTTTTGACTGGATGAAAATAGACATGTTCCAAAATCCTTTTTCTTCCTCTGAGTTGCAGCAGGCCTTTGAGTCTCCCAGAGCAAATGGATTATTTTGAAACTTTTCTCTCATCTTCGAAGCTAGGCAAGATACCCAAGTGCCTGCCTTTCCCTCTGTAAATTCTCAGTGTGTTTCCCCACCAGAGACAAATGTATGTAGCTACATTTCTTTTCGTGTAACTAACTGTTTCTCTAAATATATACAGAAAATCTCCAACTTGCATGCAGATGCAAATAGGTACATATTTAATCATATATCTATATTTGTCTCTGTATATACTTGCAACTTACTGGGGGATCAGGATGTTCACTTGGTAATTTTCATTCATGCGAGAAATCTATATGCACACAGTTGATATCAGTTATGGCATTACGCTCTAATGAGGATTACATTGTGCTTAGCATTTTATAGCGGTCAGACAAAAAAACAATCCTTGTGCCAAAGTACTTATAACCTACATAGAATAAAACAGAAATAGTGAATAAGGTGATGGAAGATGGAAGAAAACTTTTTTCTAGTTAGAGAATGCATTTTTCTAAGACTATGTTGAAAATTCTTTTCTTACCTGATGTTAAGAAAGTATAAATATTTAGTAGCACTTAAATTTTTAAGTTAATAGTTCATAAATTCACCAGCAACTCTCAAAATTGTGTTTGAATCTCCAAAGATGCTCATCATCAGGACTGTTTGAAAATATAACTTGCTGATTACAGTGAGTCTGCAGACCGCAGATCACAAAGTGTGCTCTAAGGTGCCACCAAGATTTGTCTTAAAGCCCTGCAGACTGAATTTTTAACTAGAAAACACTAACTTAATTGAAATATCAGTAAAATACCATCACAGACTCAGATCCTGAAGCCAGATGTATCTGCTTAGATCTTAGAATCTATACAGATTGAATTCTGGATGAAGTTATTGAAAAGTAACTCTCAGGCTCATAATGACAGTGTGGGACCAGAATGCTTTCAGAAGTCATCACATACTACGAAATCTCAGAGTGATGGATAGGATAGGGAGAAACACTGCTGTCTGCTGCTTTGTGGTACTTTCTTACTGTTTTGTCCTTTTTTCTTTACAACTCTGTACTTCTTTTATTTCTCACATCTCAGGCGAGAGTCCTCATTGGCAAGGTAGAGACTACTGCGGAGTCATTGCTTGTGGGTGGGTGGGGGTGAAAAATTCCTGAAGCTTTTGGTTTCATTCTGCATTGGAATAAAAACAGATTTTGAAACCTCAAAATGTGTCATTTTGTTGTTGTCAAATTTGTTGGGTTTTGGCCAGCATAACTTTTCTCCACCATCTGCTTGGCAAATCATCTTGTCTTTGGGATGCAGTTGGAAGAAGCCTATTATGGTTAGTATAAATACTGCTGGAAAATAAACTCTCTATTGGAATTTTTATGTTATTCCACCGGACAAGGAAACTCTTGCTAATTGGATCCTATCCCTCCACTGCCAGTTTCAGTTAAGAAGAAATGTAAGCAGTACACAGTTGGGATTCTGTCATTGTGATTAAACACATAGTTAGTTAAATGCAATCTAGAGTAGATACATTATTCAGTATACCGCTAGGTATACTTCTTTCCGTGGCACAAATCTTTGCCTCTTGTTACCTGGCAGAGTCCTAAAATGCATATTTAGTCAAAAATGCCAACTGAATTCTAAAAGAGCGTCCAGACAGGACTGGGCACAAGCTGAATATTTTTAAAATAATGACAGTGAACTACCGAACAAACCAGAAGCATTGTTGGAATAGATCAATAACTGTAAAGAAACTGTTCCTGACATGAGCCAAGGTCTGTAAAAATTATGTTTTGTAGTAGTCTCACATCAGTAAATCTCTTCAAGTTGCTCTTTTTAATCTGTAGTATCTTGGTTCCAAATCCCTGCAGAATAAGTGATTATCTCTTTCATTTTCATGTTCCAAAGGTACGGTATCACATATTCTTTCAAAAGTCACTTGACAAAGAGAACAGACGATGTTAGCCCCCTTGCCAAGTGGAAAGCTTAAAAAAGCTCTTATTATTATTCTGCAAAATGCAAACAAAGCTCAGGAGGGGTCCCTGTTAGGAAGCGATTTGCATCTCTTGGAATGATATAAAACTGACGAAGACGACAACTTGAGTGACTTCTTACCCTCTGTGGACCTCGAAGGCTCTGGCAGAAAAGGAAGTTAAATATTGAAATTATTTTGCTATTGAAAGACACAAAACCTGATCTGATGTTTAGGCCTTCTCTCCCTGCTGCTGGGCCTTGGGCACTTTATCAGCTGTGACCTTGACTCAAGGAGTCACTGATCTCCATTTTAACAACAGCCAGTGGCTGCACAGTTTCTTGTTGATATGGCTGCACATGGTACTACTTAAAAAATGGCACTGTCTCACTTCTTGAGAAATTAGTTTCTTTTACAAATTGTTTTATCTACTGGCAACACTAAGGTTTTTTTACTCTGGGGAGTTTAGCATGTGTTAAGACAGTTTAAAGAATGGAAGACTTTCCTGAACTAGAGAAACAGTAAACGGGAATCAAAGGCAAATGACAACAAAAAATGCATTTGAAGATTTGCTTTCTTTATAGAAGACCAATGTACCAAATAGTAAACATATAATTTTAGATAAAATTTACTGTATGCCAAAAATAAGATAATATCTTTTATAGAGAAGCACATCAGAAATACTAGATTAATATGTGGAGGATCAACAAACACTTTGATCATTAGATCTGATTCAGAAATATGTGGGGATACAAAGTGATAACCCAGATGTCTTAGTAAGAGTTACTGACCGAATATTTGTTGTATAACACAATTTGACTGAAATGAACCAAAATTTCTAACATATGATGCTCATCTAGAAGAAGGGAGTTTGCCTGTGAAGTCAACACAAGTTTCATCATTGACTTCAGTAGGAGCAGAAAAAGGCCAGTAAGGACAGAGAAGAAACAAAATGGGAGCTTAACCAGTCACGCAAATGCCAGACAAACTACCCATCTAAATTATCACACAAATAACATAGCTTCAAAAGAACCACAAATCGCAGTTTGCTTTCCTGGATGCAGTTACTGTCATGATGTATGGAGCCACAGATTGTCGTAAACTAAAAGCACACTTACTAAAGAAAAGGCTATAAGGCCATACCAGCCATCACACACACTGTGTTCCAGTTTTGTCTCCTTTGGGCCCACCACACCCAACTTCGATCTCTGTCCATCAGCCACAGACAATGAACATCTGGGCTATATGACACAATAAGCATCTGTGGCGAAATCATAGCCCATTGAAGTCAATGTTGAGGCTGCCATTGACTACCACAGGGGTCATATTTCATGCAGTCACAGCTGTCTACACAAAATGGAACAGCTTTTTAGGCTGCCTTCTTCATTCTTCCTCTTTCTGTCTTCTACAGCAGTGCATTTTGGTGCAAACTGGGACTAGCAGGAGCCAGTGAAATATTTCCAGCACACCCTGTTTGATGGAGTTGCCACCTTCTGGCAGCTGTGTCCCGAGATGCCAAAGAAACACAATTCCAACCAGGAACTTCGTGTAGCTGTGGTGAACAGCTAGGGAGTCCATAACAGGTAGGTTGACAGTGATTGCAAAGGAATGAGATATTACTGCTTCCCTTTACTTGAAACTGAAACCTTATTTTAGCAAGGTAATAAAGATAGTTTTCTTGCAATCTGGAAGATAATTCTCAATTAATCTAGGCTTTAGTGAAATACTAAATAAAAGCCAACCAGCACATAGCACAGTGGTGTTCTGAGCTTGATTAGAGCTTCTAGGGACTACAGCAAGTAAAACTAGTAAATAATAATCATAGCAACCAGTGGTGCCTCTTAAAAGATTGAATATTCAGAGAAGTGAAGAAGAAAGGAACTCTTGAAAAACTGAAGTTGATGTCTACAGTGTCAGGTGAGAAGAAATTACACAGAGAAAATTCGACATGCAGAGTTAAACTTTTAACTTTTCAGATGGACCAGGATGCTGCTTTCAGCTGCACTGAGAAACTCAAAATCTTTTGGATTACATATTTAAAAAGTTGGTGGCCAGCCATGATTGGGTAATTGAGAATAAAAGCAATCTCTTCTTGGCAGCAAGAATACAATAGTGCCTCTGTTACTACACTAATTTTTTTCTCTTTATACTAGGCTTCTTGCTCATATCTGATTCATGCTGCAAGAGTAAGGATGTGCATTAAGACCAGAAAGCTGCATGCAGGAGCAAGGCTGTTTCTTTTGCAGTGACACTGTATTTAATAAATTTCCTCAGCCTTAGTTCATTCAAATGGATTTCATAAGGAAGCCCGTTGTTTAATCTTCTCTCCTCTCATAGTTAATAATATTCTAATTATAGTGATTATTATTTCTTAGCATTTACATAACACTTTGTATCTTCAAAGCATTCTCTAACTATGAATCATATTGCTCACAAGTTAAGTTACAGAACTAGCCAAGATTTCCCTGCTAATTTTTTGAAAGGAAAACAGCTTATAAAAGCCATAATTTTATGATGTGGAGAGGTGTAGTTGCTATAAGCTCATATTTGAATCTAAATATCTGGAGGATTCAGTCTGACAAAGTAGCCTGGGTCCTTCGGGAAAAGACAAGGACCACAACATGTCCATCTGTGGCATTCAAACAGCTCAGATGAATATTGAACAAGGCCAAAAAGGAATATGTAGATTTGGTTCAACAAATTGAAAAGGAATATTTAGTTGATTATTATTAAAAATTTTTTGACAAGTTTGTAAAAAAAAAACAAAACAAAACCAAAAGAATAACACAGAGAGGCATTTTTAATATTGTAATTTAGAACACATAAATTTTGAAGTAATGGAATTTCCTTCAAGATGAATGTCCAAGTTTTCATCAGCCCTATTAAGTCCAAAACTTTGTCAGAGCATTGCACTGTTTCCCTCTCCTCCAAGCAGTTGCTGTGTGAACCATGGTCTCAAAAAGCAAATGAGGAAATCACTGTCTCCAGATACATCCAGCTGCATCCAGCACAGGAAATAGTGTTCTTAAATCGGAAAAGACCGATGCTGGGATTTGTGTTCCCAAACTCCAACTGCATATAAGTACCTTGCCAGCATGGGAACACAAAGCTATTGGTTGCCAGTGGGCAGAGAGGGAGAAGGAGGTTTACTGGTCTGTGCACAAGATGCATGACTAACACAGGCAGGTCGAAATCTCCCAAAGGTGTCTGTTTCACCCCACTGAGTGCTGAAGAAGCTCTGTTAGGTCAGAGCCCTCAGGTGGCTCTAGGTAGACAGGATTAATCCCTTGTGGCTGAGGAAAAGTAACTAATATAACTTTATTGTTAAAGAAACTTCTGTATTGACCCAGAGAACAAAGTTTCCTTTCTTTCAAATTTGCGCTGCTTTTGACCTCCACACTCAAAGTCATGTCTTTTCACCTTCTGATGGCCTCTCTGAGACGCAGACAAGCTTGAATTTGGTCCATAGACAATCTTAAACTATTGCATTCAACAATAAACCAGATAATCTGCCAAGAAAATAAGCACTACTGGATTTAACTTCATAGGAGATGATTACTCCTGGACTATGTATATTAATGAGTTTTGAATGAGTGACGTTTAATAAAATATTCACTATCTCTTCAACTTTCTTTCATTTCTTTTCTTGCTGGAGCACTTTCATATTTGAAAATTAATTATGCACACCATATTTAACCAGGGTGAAAATGAGACTTACATGGAACCTTTCCAGCTCTTCATTACATATTTAATTGTTAAAATAATCAAGCTATCTATCACACATTCTGCCACCCAGTCGTCTGTCACCTTGGAACCAGAAACAGAGAAGTCTGGAAAAAAAAATTTCACTTCTTTCATGCTGAACAATTTTTCCATTGAGAGGAATGGTCTCAGCATGGTGTGATCTGTATCATATTTGCAAAAATAACAAACAGCAGCATCTTCATGGCATCTTCTATGCTTTGGGTTTCCTCCCATTAAGTACTAAAAACTATGGCCATGCTATAGGAAAGTTCTTTAGCACAGAATAAATTCAAGCTCCTGTGTCTTCTCGTTGATTTTAGAGCCAGGCCAAGAATACTTTACAAAGTACATAGTGATCTGGCCAGCATTTAATAATAGCTACATGTTATGTGATGCTTGTCATCAAAAAATTGTCCATGCACTCTACTAAAATGCTAGGTAACATAGTCCTTGTTTTATGGATGGGGAAATAGAAACTCTAGAACGGTATCAGGCTATAGCAGTAATCCATCAAACATAACAAGGCACTTTGTGGAGCCAAGTCTTATGTCCTGGAAAACCATGAAGCAAACATAGGAAGAGGGATGAAACCTCCATCTTCTGAGTTTGACGATGGTGCTCTTTCAGCTGAGCTTTCCAGTCACCAAAAGCTGCATGAAGGCTGCTGGGATGTTTCTTTTAAATCTGGGGTTCAGTGTTGCAGGATGATAAGCCAATATGATGCCATGACTGCTCAATATTTCAAAGATGTAAAGTATGAAGAATTCAACCCTGTGGATTTTGGATGGGACCCTGGATTTTTAGAAAGTAGAGGAGTAAAGGTATGAAGAGGATGGAATATTAATTTCAGCAAAGTTGTTTTACCTACACAGATGTCACTCACCAACTATCTGACATGCCCAATGTTCATAATATCACCATGAAAACAACATTGCACACTGCAGTGAGAAAATTTTTCAAATATAGGTGTATTTCAGTAGTCATAAAATAGAACCCATTTTCAATGCACAAAGGAATATGAATGGGGTACAAGTTTTAACTTTTCATATTTTACTGAAATCATCATTGTCTTCTACTCTAGAGACAGAAGGAGCACAAAGAATATCTAATTCTTATGTCCCATCCCAGTCAGAGGTCAGATTTTGAAAGGCATTTTGATGGGAACAGAGTACCCCAGTTAGTTTATTTAAGCCCAATCTCACTATGTATTTCTTTAGAAATAAGTATGATTTCAGTTTAATACCCAATTTTACATAACCAAGAGTGGGCTTAAAACTAGACAGATTTAACAAAGCTCAGCAATACTGTAGCTTTAAAGGACTACTGTCTAATGATTTAACTGTGCCTAGCATTAATTGTACATTGCCCTGTGGTCTAAAGAGAAAACAAGCTTTCTCTTATTTCATGCACAAAGGTAGAACAAATACTATTAAAATTTAACTCAAGAACTTTCTAGAAGGAATTAAATAACTCTCAGCTCAGACAGGCTATGATGTATTGTGAAGGTCAAAGCTGATATGAACAATGAACTAGCTACTTGCATAGAAATAACGCATTTGGATAAAGAAGTTGTTCCTATCAAACAGGGATATAAGCTGGAAAGTAAAAAACAAACAAACAAACAAACAAAAAAAAAACAAACAAAAAAAAAAACCAAAACAGAAAGTCACAGAAGATGCAAGAATCACAAAACAAAAGTCACCAACACCAGCCACAGCTTGAAAAGTATCAAGGACGGAACCAGTGAAGCAAATGATCTATCTTATAAATTAGACTTCAACTAGTGTAAAAGCAGCCAAAGTGAGGACCCAATTGTTTTTGTAGCCTGTCGGAAATAATTTCAAACCTGACAGGATACCATGGCTTGTAGTGTGATCTCACAGATTTCAGTGGTCATGGTGAGAGATAAGCAGAGAAGCACAGTAAAAACCCTGATAGCAAAAGCACTGCTGCCAGCTCTGCTGTACTAAGAAATTACCATTCACTCCAAATAGCAGATCGGGCGAGTGCTGAATGATTTCCCTTTCCTCCCCTCCTCTTCTCCCCTGCCTGCCTCCCTTCTACCGCCCTCTTTCTTCCCCAGTCCCCTCCGTGGGAAGACAGGAAATGTTGTGGTTTATGGTATCAAAACCAGCTGATACATCTAGTAACAAAAAATATCAAAAGAAATGACACTGTCATCAAACTATCTTATAGTATCATTAGTGTCCGAAATTAAAGCAAGATGATTGCCCCAGCAGACAGCAAACAACCATACATGGATACTAATAATGCTGCAGGTAGGTACTAGTGCTCCACCAGAGGAGAAGGTGCCATGCACTTGCTCTATAATTATGTCACGAATCAACTGACAAAGCTATTTCTTCAGTTACAGATAACGATAAGCAGAGCTATTCATTTCATGCGTATATCTGAGACAGAGTACCCGTCGCCCACTCCTCGGCTCCCCAGCTGCTTGACCGCAGAGGGGTCTGCCAACTCACCTTAGAAAAGGTACCACCGCAGTTGGAGGGAAGAAGGGCAGGTCTCAGTGCCCCTGCAAGACCTTACAACTGCTGCCTGGACCATCATGGAGGAACGAGCACCAAGGGGAGCCCACAGGAAGGTGTGGTACCTCTGCTGCTGTAGAAAACCTGGAGATTCCTCAAGCAGTGCAGCAAGAGGGACTGAAATAGCGCTGCTGTGGTTGAAGAGATGGTGGCAGAGGCATGCAGTTTGGAGCATGGGATCCTTGGGTGGGGGATGCTGTTGACTACTCAACCCGCAAACTTCCACCCTGATAAAGCCACCTCTGGCTATTGACCTCTTCTGGAAGCTGCAGTGTTGGCCTGCAGAATGGGAATGCTTCTGTTTTACGGGTCAGGGAAGATTTATTTCCTCTGACTTATAACCTCATATACATGGACTAGTATCATTACTATTTGCATTTGTGGGATACTACAAGACCTCATCCAAAACAGAATGCCTGGAGATTAATATTTTCCTGGCAGAAACACTCATTAATTCCACTAGAGGTACAGTTTGAATCCATTTAAAGTATGTGCACAATCTTTAAGCTGGCGGGGAGGAAAGAGTTCTACAAGAAAAACACTAAGCAGGAATTGCAGGGAACTGATTTCAGTTGTTAGTGTTGCAGCAATTTCAACTGTCAACAAATTACTTCATTAGCCTGTGCTCACTGTCCCAATTGGAAAACAGAGATATTTTCTTTGATCAACATATCTAATTCTACAGTAGCTGTTCAAGTCATTTAACAAATGCCTGCATTTCTAGAGTCTATCACAATTCGAGTCCAATATCAATTTGGCTGTCTAGCTACTGTGATGTAAATAACAACTGTGCTGGTGGGGCTCATGTGCAACTAGAAGATGGTGTACCATTCCATTTAGTTTTTTTTCAGTAAAGACGCTGAGTTTAAGCTTTCTTGCTTCACCTCAGGACCCTAGCACTATCCCCTCAATTCAGTATCCATGAATTTAGAAATCTAATCCAGGTTAAATGCCCTTGCCTTTGTTTTTTCCCAAATCCTGCATACACTTGTACTAACACAGCTAAAGGGCTGGAAGATGAAGAGCAGAAAGGAGGAAGTAATTTTCTTTCCAAAATTTTACCTTGCTGCTGAAAAAAGTTACTTGGCAAGGTACTCCTGTAGACAGGCAAAGGCAGTACCATCGCCATTTTACAGTCAGAGAATGAAACCACAGAAGTATTAATTGGTTTGCCCCAGGTCACACAGGAAGTCTGTGGCAGGGCCAGAAATTTGACATAAATCTCCCATGTCTCAGATCAGTGCCTTAATCGTGAAATAATCACCAGAAGGTTGAATACTTAGGTTAACTGTGGAAGAGTAAGGGAGGTTTTGCTATGGTATATAAAGAGAGAAATGGCAGCAATGCATTTCTAGTTCCTGGAAATCTTTAAGTTCATTTATATTCTGACAAGTGACTGGGAAAAATGACTCTGTGGGGTTCTCTGTTTATTTCCTCTCAGTTACTTTCATATGAAATTTGCTCAATTCACAGTTCAAAGGAAGGTGTTTGCTCAATGCCAGTATGATGCAAACTCAACTGAAGACTCAAAAATCATACTGTATTCTTTGACTCATGCATCATCAGGAGCCAGAAAACATTTTCAAAAATATTCCAGAAATCAAAAGATCCAGAAAAAAAGACACAGAACATGACATTTGTTTTGATTTCACCTTCTCCTGCGGGTGGTAGAACACTGTCCAAAATCTGGAAGCCTAATTTCTTCCAAACTTACTCCGAAATTAAAGAGAAAATTCTTCCATTTCAATCCAAGCTATCTAATTTTGAAGATAGAGTTACCTTCTGTAATACATAAATATTAATACTGGTAATATAATAATAATGTTCCTTCCCACTTGGTTTTAAGCAATTATTTAATTTTATTAATCCCAATAGAGCAAGAAGGAATTCACCTGCCCATTTCACTTTCTCTTTATGTGATGGATCCTCCTCCTGATCGCAAACTTTCACTACCCTGCAGTCTGCTATCCTACAGGTGCCAGATAGGCAAGAGTGCAACTCTGCTCAAGCGCAGATACAGGGTGAAAGATGAGGCTTGTGGATACCTTTCTGCACAAACACAGTGAGGTAGGTAACTCTCCATCTAGCATCCACCAGCATTCACCTCAGCCCACAGTCCCATGCGTGCTGGAGCAACAGGCCTTTTCCCTTAAGGAAGGAGGCAAAGGGGTGTGATGCTGCTAGGAACAGGGCTTCTGGCAGTGAAATGCTTGGTCAAGCCCAGGTTTAGCTGATCCAGCACTGGTAGGCCTCCAGTCCTGTCAGGAAAGAAAATGATCATGTGTTGTAAAGCCCTCTCCCCTTTTCAGATTTTTAAAAAAATGTCCAGTACTTTGTTCCTTAGACTCAAACTGGCCCAAAATTTCATCCCTCTGAGTCCAGCCACTTACTGTGTTCTTTGTTTTCTCCTCCAAATACTTCATAGATTTCTTTGTTGCTCTGCTCTCTGTTCCAAGTAATGAAGACAAAAATGAGTGCAGGTCTCAAGCTACTGACTGGGAGCATCAACGGCTTGGGATTTTTTGGGAGTGTCTGAAGACAGACTTTCTTGGGAGCATTTATGTCCAAGACAAAGCTGAGATTTTAGTTTATGGCATACTTTGTGGTCCTGTGTTTACACAAACAGGCAGGACAGAGGGACAAATCCTTCCTCATGTCTAGGAGCTATGTACTTCTCACATCCCACATAAACCCCACCTTGAAAGGCTCCATATCTGGCTATATCTGGCTGAAATTCACCGCAGGGGTATGTTTCTACTATAATGCCATTGCGTCTCTATTACTACATGACTCCCCCCCCCCCCCCCCCATTTTGAAAGAGTTCTCAAGTTGCTTTTGAGAAATAAATACTGAGAAAGCATGATGACAACAAAGTCTAAAGGTTAGGAAGGTATAATGAAATTTAAAAACTGTAATAATACAGTAGGAGTATTGCAGTCATGTAGTGCCTTTCAACAGAGATTGTAGAAGAAAGAATTAATTAAGCTTCAGTCATTTAATCTGTGAGGTAGGCAATATTACCATACTCACTTCACTGTGAGTAAACAGAGGCCTTGGCATGTTACAAGCCTTGTCTAAAGTTACCCAACAAGTCAGAAGAAAGGGAAGAGAAGTAATGAAATTAACAGCAGCAGTAAATATTTCTAGTATGACATCATGCAAATTCTCTTCCCTACTTCCAGCAGCTAGCATCACTGTATTTCCCAAATTACAGTATTTTTATACATATAACCCATAGGTTAACCATCTTCCTGACATGATTTAGGAGAAACTCAGGATGCACTTGTGTCTAAGGGCATGTATTCCAGGTTTCCGCTTTCCTTTGTTTGCCCCACTGACTCCCTTCTCCCCACTCTGCTTTGTCTTCCTCAGTACCCTCCTTGCTTCTGAGCAGGCAGCCAAGGCTGCAGGTATCAGAAGAGTAATTTTCAAGTGAGGATACCTTTGTGGAGGTGCAAGTTTCCAAAGGGTTCATTTAATGCCTGAAAATACGGCAACAGATTGTCAATTGCCTTTTAGCAAGTTCATAACTGCAGCAGCATCTATAAGCAAGGAAGCCTCTATACGCATTTTACATGCTCAATCTACACAGTCACCTCTTGAGATCAAGTCAAATTCAGGGAAGTCACCCCCTAGGAGAAGACAAATAAGTGTTGGTTTCCAAATAGACCAACTTCATGTAAAATTTCTTGAATCGCTTCCTAGAGAAAATTGAAGAAATAGGGCTTCACACACGTAACACAAATTAGGATGGACATTTCAGAGGAAAGAAAACTAGCCATCTTATCTTTACAGACTGGACTTTCGGGGATCTTGCTTAGACCTCGAGTGGCTCCAGCCAACTGTGTGGTAATGGAGGGGAGAGACAAGCTTTCACCCCAGTACTGACTTACTTGTATCTGTGGGCAAACTGCTGCACAGCAGCAGCACAGATAATGCTTCTTACCTGGGAATGACTTGGAGATGCAAAAACAGTTAGCCTTGCACATCTTACAGAACTCTACAAAATAGAAATGTTAGCAGTAATATTAAAGGAGGTAGGTAACGAACCAAAACTGATCAAGGATCTGGCTCACAGTTATTTTAAACCTTCCTTTTTGCTTAATTTGTGCCCTAACTGGTGATGTTTCCTTTCCTCCTCGTTTTAATTCGATAGCCATGACAGAAGTCCGCAGCTCCCCCTCTCTCCCATTTATTCCAAGGCATAATGTAGTAATTACACTTACATTTTTAAAGGTAGACATTTCTCCATAGGCCCTATCAACCTGTGGCCTCATGATTGTAATTACTTGATCTACAGACTGCTAATTTTTTATCTTCCATAGGAATAAAATAGCACAGGAATAGGACACAGGGAAATGCAGAGAAGTTACAGACAGATACTGACGTGCGGAAACAAACTCTACAACTCACGGAGAGTTATAAAGCAGGCATGTTTACTACGGCGCCGGGTGCAAGGGGGATCGTTCCTCCAAACTTGCACACCGAGTAAAATAAAGATACATATTATATACCATGAAACATTTACATATTCATAGTTCACTACATATTCATTGTTATTCACACTTAAGATTGGTTGTAAGTTTCTCGCTTCTAATGTAAATTAGTACGCATCCTCAGCAATGAAGCCTCTCTACTAACTACGCATGCTCCCCAAGCGGGGTTTTGCCCTCTTTCGGGGGGGGCCATTTGAGTTGGAGGTCGCGATCTCCCACTACCACAATTACCTCTGTCCTGCTTTCAGCTACTTTATTGTTGATGTCTGTGGGTTGTAACCTGTTATCAGCTTGGCTCCCTTCATGTCTAGGACTCCCTCTCTCGGAGGCCTCTCTCCACATTCTTGCCTACTGACTTAGATAACAGTGTCCCTTCTTCTATCGTTTGTTCTTTTTCTTGATGCTTCCCAACCTTGAGATGCCAGGCTAAACAATCTGCCTGCTTTTCTGTTAATTTAGCTGAATTCTTTAACCCTTTGGTATCAATACCAGCTAATGTTTCTCTAATGAATACCATATATGACAGGAAATATGAATAGCAGGAGCATCAGAAAATGCATGCTTTTACTTTTTTTTTCCTCATTTCCTATTTCTCAACATGTCAACAGATTCAGTGAAAAGGATTCAATTTCTAGGTGGCTTCCTGGGTTATAAGCAACAAGAAAACTATCCAAGTAGGTTTCTGTTTATTACTTTTCCAATTAGATTTGCATGGCATTGATGCTTGCTCTCAGGAGTCTATTTGCAATATTGGGAAAGGGTGTGAGTGAAATGAGGCCAAGTCCATGACAAGTTTCTACTCAGCCTAGTTTTCCCTCAAGTTGCTTATGACATTTCTGTTTTTCCAGCCTGTAAATGAGATGAGAACCAGGAAAAGCAAGCCTCGGTAATAACAGTGCTTACTCTGGCTGGAAAAAACAGGTCCAAAACAGCAAGCCTGGCTTTGATTACATCTAGTAATCAAGCTGTGTTCAGAATTACTTGACTTAATGTCTCAGGAAATGTTAATCTGCACATAGAAAGCTTGGTTCTAGAGACTGTATGATCCACTGGCATTGGGTAAAAAGTTAAAAGTACTTCATGCTTCCTATTTTTTTATTGTAGACTCATGTTCAGGGAGGGCTAACAGAGATAATGGAAAAGGTGGTTAGTAAATGAGCATTTTTATCTTCTAGGTCAGTGTGGTAACAAACAATAAAACACAAACAAAACACAGTAGGGAGTCAAAGAAGCTGGGTGTAACTTACATGAGAGGGTTTTTTTTGCACTGGATTTAAAGTACACTAACCTGACAGCATATAGTTTAGTATACTTCAGAGTTCACTGAACTAAAAAAATACTTTACTTGCTGAGGATAACACAATGTAGTAAAAATACTGTAACAATGAGGGTGGATCATAATGGTGACTGTTTAGGGTAAACTATAAGTTTTCAAGTACTGTTTCCTCAACATCTCCTAGAGAAAGACATACGTTAGATCTCAGGACTGTTAACTATGCCACAGTGAATAACACAATTGCACATTGCATTCAAAAATAAAATAAGCTTTATAGTCCCGAAGCAGTTTAATTGGGAGTGGGATGTGTGGGGAGACTAAAGAAGCTTATGGGATGTGTGTTGTCTTGTCTATGTGACAGGGAAGTACTGCGGTACTGCACAAGTTCTCCCAGTCCCCATCGAGAATTTGACTGCATTTGGCTAATTTATTTTTGTTTGATATCAAATACCAATTTCTCCCTGGTCTCTATGAATAGCTTTTCTCCCTACAACTGTCCAGCTGCTTGACACTGCTGTCAGTTAGACATACAAAGAGTCTGGAAAGGGAGGGGGAAAGAAGTTTGGGGAAAATTCGTATTCATTATGCAAGATAAATGAAGAAGTGCTTGTACTTATACTATAAGACTATACTTAAGTTTGACAGAATAGGTAGGTAAAATCTGACTATCTGGAGAATGATCCAAATAAATTGTCAGTGATTTTTTTGTCAGTTGCTTGAGCACCCATTTTCAAATATTTCAGAAACTTGGACGTTATTTCATCTTGTTTTCAGCAAAGCTTAACATGTTTCTATAGATCAGAATTAGTTTCAAATATTTGACATAGGTATGGATTTTCTACTGAGAATGCTGGATAATATTCAGCTGTCAATACATCCTAGGACTGCATTTGTCTCTTCCACAGGATCAGCCTGATGAGTGTCAGCCATCAATGTGATTGACTAATTATACACCAAATTCTTTCCCTTCTGTGTTGTTTCTAGATGATGAGCTCTAACAAAAAGCATCTGAAATTGTTGTTTCCTGGGTGGATGACCAAGCACTTTATCTTACTGCTCATCTCTTGTGTAGCATTCTCTCTCCATTGCTTAAGACTCCTGTACTGCCCCTCTGGTATGTATGCTATTTCTCCTCAGCCTTGACAACATTTCTCAGTGTTAGGGAAACCTCAACAAATTTCATTAGCGCTCTCATGGTTTTTATGACATGGTCAATCGCGCAAGTATTAAGTAAAACCTGTCCTAAGACTGAGCCTGCAGGAACCTGTAACTGCAATACCTGTCCTTTCAGCGCAAAGTACTGTCATATTCCCTTTAACCTGTTCTGTGCCAGCTCAAAGCTCTTGACCAAATCATACCTTAGTAATTTTCCATCAGTGTGATATCAGTGCTTCCTGAACTTCCAGGCAGACAAGATGTCCTGGACTTCGTTTCTCTGAGAAAATCTTAACAAAAAGTAATATCAGTTTAGTATGGTAACAATCTTCATTGATAAACCTGTGGTGCATTTTTCTCCCCTTTTCCCTTTGCTTCCACATTTTATTATTCTTTTCTCCAAAAACACATTCCAGAGACTGGCACACTCCAAAGTAAAAGTACTAGACCTGTAGTTGCCCAGATTTCTGTTTTAAAACCTTTCTTGAACAGAAGTAACAAATCATGACCCACTAGTTTTCAAAATGAAGGTTATAAGGAAACCATTTAAAATAAACAGTGTTTTCCAGTTAATAGGTCCAGAAATAAGCAGCATGGGAAACAGTTTCTCACAATATCAATAGCTGTTCATAAAATTTTACTTTATTATCAGAGCATGTGATAACTTAAACTGAATCAAATCATACTATTCCTGGAAGAACCTCCCCCCATACGTATTATAGGCAAACAGCATTGTCACACACAGAGTCAGCTTGGTAAAAGCAAAAATGTGGTGATGCTTATGTGTAAAAAGCAAACACAAGGAAGATACCTGACCTGGACCTCCCAAAATCCATTGTTCTTTATGGCCAGCAATTTAAAAATAAATAAACAAACAAATCAGCCTATTTCAGAGCTAAGCCATGCATAAAACTTTGTCCCCACATATTTCTACCTTGAAAATATCACTACATTATTTGCTGTTTGCAAAATGCTGACTGAGACAGCTAAGTTAGAGTGACTAATATACCACTGCAATCAAGGACAGCTGGTTTTCTTGTGGAGTTCCTAAATTCTCTTCAGGAGCCCCAGCTTCTAATTATCTCTAACCAGGAGCAGCCTCCACCTTGCCTTCCCTCCCCAGCAATACAAGAGACAGTCGTACAGCACCACCAGCCTCCAACTCTTGTTCCCGCACAATGAGATGCAATGTATTAAACATACAATGCATGTTCTAATAAGTGGAGCCAACGAGAACTAAAGAGCTTGCAGCTGCTGGTACCACCTGTGTCCCTCAGCTTCCAGCCAGAACAATCTCCTCTCTGCAGTCCCTAGTTGTGGCGAGAGATAAAAGAGGCAGAAAGTGAGAGTGACGTGTCTGGCTCATGTCCTGCTCTCATCGTGAAGGAGCCAGTTGATCTGGAAAGCTTGATTGCTCCCTCTGCAAATGTGGATGATTGCACCCCTTTCCCCTATAAGTACACAAATACAAAGTGGCCAAGTATGAATTTCCTACTTATTCCTCTGTGGAGTATGCCCCACATGCTCATCATAGTTCACCTAAGTGCAATTTCATTAGTTATCATTCTTGGCTCTCGTGAGTCATGAGGATTGCTGTGGGATGGTAAACTTGGGCCAAGCAAGGAACAGACCTGGTGGATAAAAGTGATTTTGGCAGACCAAATGGAAATCTGTCCTGAGGTCCATTTTATTTTAAGAGACATTTTTATAAAGGCTTTTGACAGAGAGCTAGGGTATTTTTTTTACCCTTTTTTTTTTTTTTTTTTTTGTGTGTCTGAAGATATTCTAGCTTCTTTTTTTTAAAAGGTTTTTGAAGAAGGGTTGGGGTTTTTTTTTTCCCTTTTTTTTTTTTTTTTTTTTTTTTTTTTGTAATATGCTGTTTCTTTTTTCCTTGCCTGACTGAGTGGTGATATGGACACCTTTCAAAGTTGAGAATTATCTGTTGGCTACTTCACTGCCTCAGGATAACTGGCATCCATTCAGGGATCAGAAAGACCATCAGTTGTTTGGATCTTTTTCCTTTCACATGGAGTTTTGTTTTGCTTTTTCCCTTTCCATGTATTTTATTTCTGAGTTGGCTGTTTTGAGTCAATGCCCATCTTGGGCCAGATTGTGCTACTAAAGTGCTGGCCAGTATTGTAGCCTGGATGGAAAGCAGGGTTGGCAGAAATAGGCAGTCACATAGATCCTCACTAGATTATTACCAATATTAGTTATCAACAATGAGAACAGAAGCTGTTCCTTACATAATTTCTGCTGCACCCTCAAAGTAGACTCTCCTTTCTGCAAAACACTTTCTGCAGTTTCTCCACTCCTTTTTTATTACTTAGATGATATCCCAAGCGTAGGTGCTGGAGAAAGTTCCCTCAGTCATCTTGCAAGGCTGACACCTGTACTCTTACAGTCTTGCCCTTTTCTACTTCTCAAATCCAAGGGTTTTATCACTTCCTTTCCCTTGCAACATGTCAGAATATTACTGCCAGTCTGAAAAAGATGGGATGTAACGGGCACAACATAACATTTCTCCTTCTGGTCCAGCGTGCAACTCACTCCTTCTGTTCCAATTTAACATAAACTAGTTATCCAAGTTACGAAGATATTTGAGCAAGGACTCAATTATCTCAATTAACACCATGGACTTCCTGTAGATGCACCTTCTCTTTCCACCTAGAAATACTGTTCACAAATATTTTGAGGATTTCTTGTGCTTGCCCAGTATTTTTGTATCCACCATAGCATTGGCAGGGAGGTTTTTCCCAGAATTTTCTCCTCTGACTAGGACCACTCTCTGCATTAAAATATATTTCTCCCATAATTGAGAAGGAAAACAATTGGATGTGGGGCTGTGATGCCTATTCCAGTCATTACAGCAGTTGTCCTCTTGCTATTTTATAGGCAGTATCATATTACCCAAATCAATTTATCTAGTACAAATGACAGAATAGATGAGGAGACTTTCTTTGCTCCTCTGAATTGCCCTATGGTGGAGGTCTCCATCCTCATTGACTAGATAAAGAACCTGGGTCTCCTCACCACCTAACTTAGTATGTGACTGAAGTTGGTGGTATGAATAGCCCGCTGTGTCATTGCTTATTTACTGTGTTGTGTGTCGTTTGTTTCATATTCATTGTTACATTCTTTGTTCTCCTTTGTAAAATACTCAGTAAAACCTTAGGTGCTGTGAGAAAAGATGCTTGCATTCATCGGCCTGATTGGTTACGACTGGTCTTGGAACAGAGGGAGCATACGGGTAGTACAGTGAATACTTTAGGGGACAATATAATTCGATAATCCTGCTGGTAAATATATCAAGCAGAAAGTGACCATGTTAAACAAATAGCCTACCCTGTATCTATACCATTAGTTGTGCTAGTAAAAAGGGACTAAATAAGTTGACCCTCCAAGCTTTCCATGTTGTCTCATGGCAGCTCCTAGCATTTCATTTTGTATTTGTACTGTAGCTCATTACTTTTAATCATCGCAAAACAGACCAATTTCATTTCTCTTGAACTTCTTCTTGCTTATCCTCTGTAGGCACTGATTGCCCAGTCCTATAATGTGACAGATGCTGTCCTGGAGCAGGCAAAAATTGAACAGCATTGCCCTGCATCTTCCAGGAATGAAGGCCCAGACTTTTCCAAATATTGCTGAGATGTTACCTCCCTTTCTTATATTTTTTTTTTTTTTTTTTAAGGCAGTGGACACATACAGTTAACAGCATTTTGCAACCAATACTGTAAGTCTACCAGAAAGTGCTTATTTTCTTTAGGAACAACTGGGTCTTCATTTTCATTGTGTTCCTCCACTCCTTTTACAAACATACCATTTATAGAAGCCATTAAGGGAGCCAGGTATCCATCCATCCACATTTCTGTACAAACATGGTTTGCATGTTCAAATTCAGATGTGTTTATAAGCGCATGAGGGAGAAAATATTAATGTACAAAGTCGGGTGTAACTCAACAAACCACATTACTGCTCCTTTGAAAATGTGATGCAGTATTTAAAATACTGTTGACATGTTAAATTAAGAAATGTTTAAAAGTATTTAACCTTTCAAATATATCTTTATTTTCCCTACTTAGTATATGAAATTGTAGATTCAAAACTTAAAGATGTTCACGTTGCCATCTCCTGTGAAACATATTTGGGGGGTTTAGTATAGTGGTTCTTACAGTGGGCTGCATGAAAATTATGTTTCAATAGCTCTGTTGGTGGAGCTTGACTAAGAAGTGGCAGTAATTGTCATTAGTTACTCACTTAGCAGTGTTCAGGCGGAATGTTAACATTGTTTTCAAATTGCTCTACTTCAATTATTTTTCATTCTAATAATGTTAACATTGACGTTCTATGAAACTGATGCCTTGATGGTTTAGTTATAAAAGATTCAGATCTTTTCTTTTTGTGTGTCAAGTCTTTCCCGGCTTCCAGATTTTCTTCCAGTCATTACTGTATGTGCTGTAAAGGCCACCTTATGCTTCAGCTAGTCCTTTTTCACAGGAAGAAGGGACCTGGAGAGCTACTGTTCTGTGAAAGCTTAAATCATGGATCCAAGTAACTGTGCCTCACAGCCATGTAATGTAGCAGTAGGTGTGTGGAGCAACACTTCAGCCCACATGCTGGTGACTACAGTTGTAGCACATTGAAACCACCCATCATTACTGCTTGTCAGCCAGCATTTTCCTATCCTCGTCACAAGGACTCTCTTAGCAGAGGAGAAATTGAGGGAAGCTTTTACATGAGATGGTCTGCTTTCTGCCCAAGTCTGCTGCAGAAACACAACCACCAAGCTGATTTTAATCTTATGTTTTATATATAGGTATATGGCAAACAGAGATGAAGAACAAATGTTTCAAAGCACTTCAGTAATTTAGGAGTGTAAGTCCTGCTGATTTGACAAGTGTGCAAAACCCACTACTAAACTTAAGAAACCTGGATCATGGCAGAGATTTTCCTCATCAATATTATTTTGTAAGTTGCCTAGAGTAAGTGCAAACAGCATGATACAAAACTATATAATTTGTTCATACAAACAGAAAATTCTCCATTCTGCCAAAGATTCATAACATGAATCTTTCAGTTACTCTTGTATTGATTTCAGTATGGCATTAATCAGTTTGTGTATATATTTCAGTTGGCTTTTAAAAAGTTGGGCTGAGTTTTGTTGTATTTCATTTTAAATGCATAAGTATATTCATTTGCTGGATTTGCAACAAGTATCTAAAGATATAACAAACAGAAAAGACTGCTGAAGTTTTGTGTAGTTAGGGCTAGATACAGGTATGTGTGAGTAAGCAGTTATCACATATTTAGCTATATTGTGCTATCTTCTCAAGATAAAAGGACAGGCGGAGCAGCATTTTCATGTCATTACCAAAGGTATGTTACAGCAAAAGCATTCGGTAATTATAGTGCACACTGAGATACTACTGTAAAAAGACGGGAGAAATTACAGGTTATTTTGATAGTGCAATGACATAACCAGAAATAAAGATTTGATGTGTTGGAATTCTCGTTTATAGTAGCCATTTTCTGTTGAACTGATCTTGTGATTTAAAAAAAAAAAAAAAAAAGAATTTTTTTAGAGTCATATGCAAGACACCAGCAAAGCAGACAGTAAAGTTCAGTCTCAATGTATGGAAATATACATGAAGAAAAAAAATGAGGAGAAAGAAGCACACAAACATAATTATATGGATCTTGGGCCTGATTCACTGCAGTAGCATTCCAGTGAAGTAATTGGAAAGTTAAGCCACCATTATATTGGAAGAGATTCACAATGGTAAATCAGGACTTTTTTTGGCATGCTTATGTGCAAAAGGGAAATTTTCTCATTGGATTCTCCTCTCACTTTCACAGCATAAATCAGCAGTAAATTCCGCTGAAATCAACGGAATTAAGCCAGGTTAGAATGAAGCGGAGATGAGAATCAGATTTGCAAAGCACAGTTTGCTGTGATTTAGCACACAAATGAGTGCCTTATAATCTGTTTACTAACAATGGATGAAATATGCAAATTGTCTTTCTGGAAAGCAACCATGAAAACTGAGCTTCACAAAAGCAAAATGAGGGGTGGGAATGTTCTTAGTTCCAGACATTCACATCTGTAGTCAGAGGTCTGATACACAAACACGGTCTCAGTGAGAAGAAAACTGCCAAGTCGTCACAACACACGCAGAAGTAAGGTAGATTGTAACAAGATGTGAGACCATGATTTGGAATGGCAAACATCCCTCGCAGATGCTGGGATAATCCAGCAATCAGGCCCCAAACAATGCCCCTC
Source organism: Cariama cristata (assembly GCF_000690535.1). Classification (NCBI taxonomy): domain Eukaryota; kingdom Metazoa; phylum Chordata; class Aves; order Cariamiformes; family Cariamidae; genus Cariama; species Cariama cristata. Next base: position 35,888 of record NW_009594463.1, on the reverse strand, counting down.
CGAGCAAACACAGGCAGGCTGACCATGCCATTTCACAGCATGGACTGCACCCTAAATCTACTGCAGAGCTATGCAAATATGACTGGGTCCAGGTGGTTCCGGCACTGGCTGGTCCCAAGCAGGAAATGTTCACCAAAAAAACTCTTTATGTTTACTAAACCACTGAGGATTTAAAATGGCTGCAACTGAGAATTCAAGTGTGTAAAGCAACTGAATAAGAGATCCCAGAATAACAAGACAGTGAAATGCTTTCATGTTCACTTACCCATGGAAGAGACAGGAAGAGTTAACTTTTGTTGTCTCTGAGCAAATGCTCATTCTGGGTTTCAGGATGCAGTTGTGTATACCCCGGTGAAACTGCATATCATAATTAGAATGATTATTTCCTTATGCTAAGTCTTTAAGTTGTGATTTCCTTCTTTGGATTTTTTATTTTTCTTCATTCTAATCCAGGCTTAACATAGATATCTCTGTTACCTGTGAGAAGACATCTGTATTATGACATTCAATGTCAGGTTTACTGTGCGGGACATGCAACACATGGAGAGATTGGGATTTATGTTGACCATGTCCTAAAGCACCTCCTGAGGAGCATACCAAGTACCATAGGAGCTCAGAATGAAGGAGGGCAGAGCTTATCTTTTCCCAGCAAGCTTAAGAGCTGATGACCTCATATCTCCAATTTCTGACTTCTGTTATTTTCTAATAGATTTGGGAAGGACAGTCTCACACATTGAGATAACAAGGACGACAGACAGGAGGAGTTGGCAGTGTTCATGGAGTCTGGTTGGTGATACCGATGATTACTCAACAGCTCTCAGGCCCTCAAATCTTAACACAGCTGACTGTAAAACAGCATGAGGGAAAACAAAAACCTGCTGTCACTGCAGGCTCTGGAGCCCTATTGCCCAGAAGAGGGCAGACCTACAGTATTTTTCTTTAGTGGCATTCTTGAAGATCTACTTCTCTTTATTTGTCTCTCTAGTCTGCTGTGTGGGCTGGAGAAATTAAATATCATGCAAAAATACAAACAACCACAACTCTAGAAAAAACTTAGGCAGTTGTCTCAGTCCATGGGCTCAATTCTTTATCTTTTCAGTCAAAGTTTTCAGGCAAGTACATTTTTCTGTCTGCCTAACAATCAGTGTGGTCAAGTAAGAAGATGTGCCATAGGTCCATTTCACTGCTGTAGATCAAGACAAAAGGCCTGCCCCGAATAAAAATGAAGCCTTAGGACAACAAATTTTAATAAAGTTCTCCATTTTCCCCCTCATTAAAATGAAAAGAATCATCCAACTTTCAACTTCTGATTATTTTTCTCCCTACTTTCCCTCCTCTTTTCCTTCTGCTTCCCCCTAAATGATTGAAAAAGACCTGAATACATGATAATTCATGTATTATTTATTAAAGAATATCTAACTCACCAAAAGGAATATTTGAAATGATGTTTCTATTTCACTGAGAGTGCGTAGCAGAAAATACGGTGAATTCTTGACCACTTGAACCTAGGAATCATAATATTAATGTTAACTATGATGATACTGAATAATATACAACTAAAGAATAACATCTCTATTAATACAGTTTTTAAAAATATCTCTTTAAGAAGAAGCACTTCTTCAGCTTTCTTAGCTTCCAAATATTTTTACTTTCTGTCTCAGACTTACAACCATGATAAAAAGACACCATTTTTTTTGCTTTAAAACAAGCAGAAATTCTGCTGTGAAGCAGGCTGTGCTGGTAGTGAAATCTGTGTTTGTCAGGTCTTCTATCTCTTTCCTTTTTTGCAGGTGTTCTTGCTGTTGAAGTCTACTGCTCATCAGTCAGCTCTCGTCGGCTCTTGCAGTCTGCTTAATGCAAAGTGTTATTGGGGTACAGTGCACGAGGGGTGTGTGACTGGAGGATGGGTACTCCAGCAGGCAGCCTGACCCAAACAGACCTCTAGCCAAGTCCTTGCACAGTGAAACATGGCACAGGGAGAGCTCCTTGAGGTTCTCACTGTTCCTTGATACTGATCTCCCTCCCCTTTCACTAACCTTTACTCAAACGTCGTCTTAAAACTAGGCAGAATCTGGCATAAAATATTCGATATAAACCGACACTTGCTTATGTACAGTCACCACAGACTAGATTATTGCAATTTGGTCATCGTCAGGATTCCCTTGAAGTTGGGTAGAAAGCTGCTGTGGGGTTGCACAAGGTGACTGCTCCCTCACTGTTCAGACAGGTATGTATGAATCAGACCTACACTCTTTTTGGACAACCGCAAAAACCATCTGCTCCACTAATGCCTTAAAACTTAAAAGGTAAGGAGAAAGTAAACACAGGACTATCCTTATTCTTATGTTGCATCAAAGCACTTGAAATCAGATGAGTTGTTTCTAATGCCACTCCAAGCTCAGCACAGACCAGGACAATGCAAGGATCTTGTTAACGAACTTCACCGTGGCATTCTCTCTCAAAGAAAAAGAGAGAGAATGCAGCTAATCAGCAATGTAGTAGACCTTCTGTGTCAGAACAGATTAGGACTACCGATTCAGAAATAAATACATAAATAAGGATATTAGAAAAGTGAAGCGTACCACAAATAGCATGGAGAGAACAAATAGCTAACAATCATTATTTCTCATTCTGTAAGAACATGAAATTATTACAGCCTGTTTAAAGTTAACAGAAGGAAATACTTTCTCGTTTAACATGTAATTAAAATATGAAGCTTATTGCTACAGGAAATTTTGGAGCCAAGTAGAATAAAAAGGATAAGAGAACAATTAGAGGTGTACCTAGAAGAAACTTTATTAGGACTATTAAACACAAAGATATACTATCTTCACTGGTTCTGGAAGGCTTCTATGTGCCCAAGGACCTTAGGGTGACAAGTTCCAAAACAAATATTCAAATAAGAATTTATAATAAAATCTCACAGAAAAGAAACAGTGTTTTCCAACAAAACCAGCCCAGCCACCATCTCCCAAAATTTGTTTATGAAAACTAGCTGAGGTAATGCTCAAAACTGAATCTAGCCCCTTCAGAGTGCTGTTCAAGGAAGGAAAACATTGGTCAAATAGCATTAACTTCTGGCCTCTAAACATTTTCCAGAAAAATAAAGCCAAACAAATCCCCCAAGCACTTAACTCAAATAGCCATTGTGGTTTCAAATTTTTTGACAGAAACTGTTAAATACTTCTACTCACAGCTCACCGTGTCTCCAAAGAAACAGACATAGTGTTAGAAAATTAAAAGTTTAGGAATATCTCTTTTAAAGCTTAAAATAACAGAAGCGTAGCCTAATTCAGCCCCAGGTATAGTGGCTGTAACTAACTGTTGATAGCTACAGCATCATACAAGCCAGGCTCCACAGTCTAAACTTTAGTCCAGTTTAAAATTCTGAACCTGCCAACACTTCCACAGCAAAGGACTCATCCCTCCTCACGTGACAGGGACCCCCTGGTTTCCCTGTCCCTTGGAGAGACAAAGAGGTAAGAAGAAGTAGACAACATTTTCAGAAGCAATAGTTAAGCAACCATGAGATTCAGTAGGGGTAAATGTGAGCATCATTGAGATGCTCGTTTAAAACCTTCCTCAATTCTTGGCTCTGCTACAAAGGCAGAGCTTGCAGAATGACTAGTTCATTATTGAGAGACAGACTAGATTGAACAATGGGGACATTTGACCTCAGACCACACACAAGAGTTTGCTTGCTTCTCAGAGAATGTCTGGATACAGGGTATTCGCTTTTCCTGAAACACCAGTCTCTTCCCTCCTCACAATTATCCCAGCTCTTCCCAAGCCATTGTCCTCAGTGAATCAAAGAGCATTTCACAAATTTTCAGAAAGTGCATCCAGCAGAAATGGGACACCTTTTCATCTGTATGCCAGGAACCTGATTTTGTCAATTATATACTGTATATAAAAAAGCCTCTGCTATCTGCTTTCCCTGTACTCTGGGGAATGCATATGAATAATTTTAAATGAGGAAAATGCTGTTGGGAATATTGTTTTATTTGGGAATTCTAAACTTTGAAACATATCTACAAAGAGTATTTTATAATTAATAATGTTTATTTTTTTAATACATACACATATGCATGTATGTATGTGTTTTGGATTACAATAAATAAAGGAGGGAGAATACACCTTAGACTCACACATCAGTTAATGTAGATCTTGAAAGATAGGCCAAAGTACCTTAAAAAGAAGTATCTCCAGACAAAGGTGGTAAGTGTAGGAAATCCTCTGATGTTCTCAATGCAGGCCCACAGGACATGTAAGAGATATGCTATCCGTAGCACTGAAATTATTCAATTTATCAGCTATACATCTTCCTTGTGACATGATAGTTACATAACAAGAATAATTTTGGAAAACTTTAATATATGTCAATGTTTACAAAATTTCCACCTTTTTTTTTTAGAAGAATGAGAATGCTAATAAGCTGTAAAGAAAAAAAATGAATGCTGACATTACGAGTGTCAGTTTAGGGTGAGTTGATCCGTGATTGTACAACAGATCATTTTAACCTTTGCAATCTGCTGTGCCTTTTTGGTGCCACCTCACCATTACACTAATGTAGTTCATTCACTTTTGAACTATGGTCACTTAGAATCATTCATCTCAGAAACTTTACAGTGATATCTTAAAGACTGCTGATACAACACTGTTATTCTTAAAAGAACAACTTTCAGAGCAATACACAAGGGAATTACACTATTTCCAAATTGCAATTGTTGGCCAATTCTTTTGTATTTCATGCTATTCTTTTTGGTGATTTTTTGATGTAGCAAACAAATTGAATTAATCTTGAAAAATAAATTACAAACTGGGAGTTTTCTGAGCTGCCCACACAGTATTTGTTTCATCTTCCAGCATATGTTCCAAGTGTATCATTGGGACTGACACTAAGAAAGAAGGTGTCTGCCAGCTGTCACTACAAAGTTGTTTCTGAACTATAGCATTATTGCCAGATCTCAAGTGCTATTGCATAAAAAAATATTAGCAAAAGCTGATCTTTTACAGATGACCAACACATAATAATGATCAGATAAAAGTTTCTGGGACTATTTTTAGTGCTAACTTTTCTGTTAAATGGTTGATTTTATACTAAAAAACTAAGAGGACATATTTTTATTTTCAAAGCTCAACAAACTCATCTGCTATTCCTTTTTAAGCAGTGGAAACAAAATACTTGTTAACAAAACTTTTAACATTCACATGTATTAATTGGCTTTATTATACTCCTGTACCACAAGATATTTTCTGTCTTCCCTGGGCCCCAAATTATTTATCTCTCAGCTAAGAAATTCTGCAAAACATTTTAAAACAATATTACATTGGTTATTATATGAAAAGTTTAGAGTACCGCCGTCTCAATGTACCAAAGGACCCCTACACATTGTATTACATTTCTCTGTTCATCAGCATTTAGACAATGCATTTAACTTTCTAGAAAATGCAAGGTTTTCCCTGAAAACTAGCACACAGTTTTTCAGGGATTTTTCTAGTTACACTGAATCGTGTTTAGCATTTCATTTAAAATATTTACTGAAAAAAACCCACCCCTTCAAAACAGCTCAGAATCAAAACATTAAAAAAATAAACCCATCATTTGGTGGGGAGAGGTAGATGACAGATTAGGCAAACACAAAGTTGCATCTGATCTCTTGACTCTGGATATAAGCTTGTGGTTTAGGCTATTACGATGTTTTAAATATCAAAACATTTATGTTAGATGTAACTTTCACTGTATCTTCCTGACTTAACCATCAGCAGAATTCAATGAACTTGCCCTATACATGTCCTAATGAAAGTGCTTAATGATGCTAAATTATGGAAAAAAAAGATTAAAGATCCACTTCACTAAGGGCCATATTAGGATGTCGCATTCTTGTGAGCTGCCATCTACAGATGATGTCCAATACTAATGGAGATATTCATATAAGCTACTACTCTGAAGGGAAAATTCACTGCTGTGGTATAACCTCACATTTTTAAACATACGACATTCCTGTGCATGAAAAATAGGGTTATTATGCAAGGAATTGGGGATGCTACAATATGTGTATCATGGGTTAGAAAACCAGACAGTATAGATCAGGAATTTTACCCTTTCAAACATGAGTAGAAACTCAGTACTTTCCCAGCTCTGGGTTTCTTGTCCAGCTTGAGATGACTGAAGCTGAAGAGATCAGAGTCTTGCTGAATCTGGGATCTTTCACGTGTCTCATGGTGTTCACGTGCAACTGTGACTCACTTTTTAAGAACATGCTGGGATGGGAAGCACTTTCCAACCTCAGCCTGAACTCTGGATACTAGGAGGCAACCCTACCTTGTCTTTCTTCACTCACCCTGGAGAAAGGAGTTAAAAATTTGCCTTCTGACCTTGGTGATACTGGATTGTTTAAGAGCTTGAAAAATCTTGCCTGTGCCCTAGAGAAGCCTCTTCATACTATTTCAGCTGTGCAAGACACACCAGGCTGCCACAGAATTGCCTGGGTTCTTAACGCCCCTGCTACCAGTGGGCCTGCCTTGAGGACCCCATTTCTCTCCCCAGCCCTCCTTTCTGGTGGCCTCTACACTCATGCTTCCACAGGGAACTTTTATCCTAGGAAATCCACCAAAGCAGGACTCTGGTATTACCCCAGACCTTTTTACATTGCATTACAGAGTTAGGATGGATAAAAATCTTCCCTTAAAAGCAGAAAGACTAGTACGTGTTTATGCAAAAAGTTGGCCAAATAAAACAACACCAACTACCTCAAGAAGTACCAAAAAATAAATATGGGTCATCTTAGTCTTTCACTTGAGCTCTGATAAGCCTTGCTTAGTTCTTACAGAGCTCCTCATACCTCCAACTTTGTCACCAGGTAAGATTTCAAAGGTCATCTAATATCTCAACCATTCAAATATATGGAAACAATTATCATGTTAGCACATAGGATTCACAGCATATATGTTTGCAAATAACCTATAGGGTGATATAACTATTTATTCCATATGGGATTTAAAATTTGAAACTGTCTAAGCATTTGAAAAGGATTAAAATTAATAACAGGGAAAACACATGTTCAGTCGTTTCAGTTTGCAAAATGATTCACCAATGAAAAAAGGAAACAATAACCAAACTGAGTCAACAGTTCTGTACAAAACATTATTTTGTCACAATAAACCCCTTGAGATAAAGATGTAAATATTCAGGTATTGCTAGATGTAAGTGTATGGCAGAAAATAAATAATCTTCCTGTTAATATTTAAAATTAATGTAACTTCAGGTAAAATTATTATTAACATAGACACAACAGGCCAGATCTTCAGCTGGTGTAAATTGGTGCAATCCCATAGAAGTACATAGTTCTAAGACAGCTGAAAATTTGCCTCAGAAAATTCATATTGCTGTAGACAATCTTACATTGAGTTCAAGTAAAAATTTAGAACAGTCACTTTTTTAAAAACAAAATTCATCATAACTTATGCACTGGTATGTATTACAGACAGGATAGAAATTGTTGGTAGAGTGAAATTATTAACTTTCGTATGATAACAGATAAAACAGTCAGTAAAGAAGTATTTGAACAGGCCTTATAATCTTTTGCAAACAGGCTTCTCATCCCCAGAAATTAAATGGGATCAATCACATTAATATTGCAGTGCCTCACAAATCATACTCTTACAAAACATCTCTGAGAGAAGGAGGTATTATCTTCTTTTTACGGGCAATAAAACAGATATACAGAGACAGGGATTTGTCCGAGGTGCCACCAAAGGCACGGCATAAAGGAGAAATGAACTAGAATCAGTTGGGTCCCCACTCTGAATCTGAAACAGGAGTACAGCCCTCTGTCTCCAGTGAAAGTCAAGTTCTTATTTCTTCATCAGTGAATCTGTCATACTATTTAAGATAATTAACAGACCTAGAGCAAAAGCTGCATATATAGGCCCTGATCTCATGCGCTCTGAGCACAGTGGTAGAGACTTTCATAGCTAGTTCCACATCCCCTCCCTTTTTGGAAGGAATTTGCACAATCTAATACTGTTTTTCCTCCATTTACACTTTTAATGAGTTAAAGTGTGACAAGACTAAATACCCGTTCCACCAAACACTCATTTTCAACTCATGATCTGTTGCCTATGCCTAAGGTATCCACAGAAAGTAAAAGCAGCAAGTTAGTCTGTGCTATGTGCTCATTCACTTCCATGGAATTCTCAAAGGGGTTGCACTGCTGCTGCAAAATGTTAGCTTTCCATGAAGAAAAACAGAACATTCCTGAACCATTCCTGGGTGCCTTTTTGCTACCTGAGGATACTCTGAGGAATCTCCCTGGTCAGGGTTTTTGCAGGATCAGTGAGAGTCAGCCACCCAGCTGGCCGTGAGAACATGTGGGAAATCCCGAGGCCATCATCCTTCTGCAATCATCTACTCACTCAGAAGGTCTTGCATATCATGTGTTTAGAAAAAATTGCAATTTTAAACTCGAGTTTTTAACAGACGATTTTTAAAACACTGAATCATTGTGGAGGGTAATTTCAAAACAAAGAAACACCTTGCTAGGCATGATGCCAGCTGGAGAGAACTGAATGATAACTTTCCTCTCCAATTCTTCACCAATAGTGGTCTCAGTGTCTTCCTTATCATCCAGATGAATGGAACAAAATCATAGATTTTATCTTAGAAATAAAGTTCTTATAAAACATACAGGTTTAAAAAAAAAAAAGAAGAAGAAGAAGAAAAAAAAGTCAAACTCCTACTCTGACAGTGACTGAATTTTTATTCTTGACTGCTGTATCAGGAATTTTCAGTGGTAAGAATTCATATTTCTTCTCATTCTGTGAAATAGAAAAGGCTTACAATTCTGTGAAATGTAATGTACAGGTTTAATAGGATTGTACTCTTGCCTAATGTCACAGTAACAAATAAATGCAATAGAGAATTGCTGACACAATAGAAAACTGCTAGTTCAACACAAATGAGTCTCTGTAAATAAATCTGAAGTAATTTCTCTATACATCTTGGCTCCTGCTTTAAGCTCTGCTTACAGTCAGGAAGTAGCATGGCATTAACAGTGGGATGACGGGGAAAAAATCTTACAGCAACCTCTTCAGTGTGTTACAGCATATTGCAACTCAAGGACAGAGTGACTTGATGGTTCAACTTTGAAACACCTTATTTAGGCACAAACTCCCCTTGCAGCCCACATATTAAAATGCACAGAATGGCACATCCTCATCTGGTGGAAATGGGATTGTGAAGGGATACAGTGGTACTCCCATGCATTTGTCAGTGGTCACATACTCAGATTCAGAGCTGTTGCAACATGGTTGGCACTATATAGCCTGGGTACAAGAAATGAAAGCGACTCCTCACCTCCCCAGTCAGCAGTTCTTGGCTTTGTCATCATTTCCTTAGTGGCACAGGCTTTCTTCTGACTAGCAGATCCAGCGACAATGATACTGGTGAAATACACATTAGCCCTACCTACCATTTTCCATCCTACTCACATTTAGTCTTTCCAGTGTAAGATAGGACTATTCTTTTCCCACTACCGGTTTTAACATAACAACACATCTGCCAGAAAGACCACTCAAGAGGAAAGCATAACATGCAGCTGACAGTTATTCATTGTATGAGACCATGAGAGCGCCCTATCTTGAGTAAAAATAAGGGGAAAACTACCAAAAATCAACAGTGAACATAGTGGCTGTTGTTAGTATGAAATTGTAATGGCTAAAACAACTACCCTCATATCACCCTCTTTCTTCACCTTTCCATCTATTCGCATGTTTCTTAATCTCATTTTCTCATTAGTCCCATATGGGATACGTTTCTAAGCAGCATGTAACATTAAGAAAATAGTATACTATAGTATTTTTCATTTCAAGGTATCAACACTCTATCCACTAAAGTCACTCAAAATGTCATGCTAACAGCACAGATAGAAATCAGCTTTTCTTTTTCAATATGCACAAGGGCTCACTAAATAAGATGGCAGGTAACTCTTGTTAAGGGATATGTAGGCATGCCAGGAAGAGCTGGCATTTTCTTCAGCACGAGGCAATAGCTTACATGCACACTGGCTGGTTTCTTCCAGTTATTTTATTATAAATTGTATCATATAGCCATAGATTGCCTCCTGATATTCAAAAGTGTTATAACTGTTTTTGTCAAGAGAATCCTCTTATTTCCTGCTGTCATTACTTTCCTTCTGTGTAGGGTTGGCCTTGGCCAGACACTCACCCAGCTGCTCTCTCACTCCCCCTCCTGTACAGGACAGAAGGGAGAGAATAAGATGGAAAAGCTCATGGGTCAAGGTAAAGATGGGGAGATCACCTGTTACCTCATGCAAAACAGACTTGACTTGGTGAAAATTGGTTTTATTTATTGCCAACTAAAATAGAGTTAGATGGTGAGAAATAAAGGCAAAAAAAGTGAAACATCTTCACCCTCCTACCCCACTTCTTACTCTTATTTCTAGCTCCACCTGCCCCACCAGAGTCTCTCCAGGGGCTGCAGGGGACTCTGCTTTCACACCTGGAGCACCTCTTCCCCCTCTTTCCTCTCCTTCTCTCACCTTCATGCTCAGAAGACTGCTTCTCACATTTTTTTATCTCTCCCCCGTGTTTTGCCAGTGTTTTCCACTCAAGTGTGTTTTGCCGTTTCTTGAATAGGCTTCCCCAGAGGCACCTCACCCGTGGCTGAGGGGCCCAGCCGTGCTCTGTGGTGGGTCCATTGGAGCTGGCTGGAACTGGCTGTGTCTCACGTGGGGCAGCCCTGGTCGTTCCGCACAGTGACTGCCCTGCAGCCCCCGCTGCCAGCGCCTGGTCACCCGCACGCCACATGTCATTTCTCATGACTGTCTCTAGCAACAGAAATTAGAAGCAATTGAACAGAGAGATTGCGAGGTGCTTGCCTCTGTGCAGATGTGGTGGAGTTTTTTGAGACGGGAGATGACAGCTACTTCTGAGCCAGGTGCTCAGCTGGTGTAAATAAGCACTGCTCTCACCTCACCTGCAGTAACTGGCCATGACTTTAGCAATTTCCAAGGGGCTCAACTCATCCAAATCATCGTAATTGGAAGACTAAGCTGCGTGACACCCTACAGTGAAACTTGGGATTGCTGTACCAGAGTTGAAAACCACTTTTTAGCGATCTCCAATGATCTGCTTTCAGTTAGCGGCCATTATGCAATATGACATGTACGGAATAAGGAGCAGCATGAGGACCTGGTCGTTGCAGTGTTTACGGACAATCTGCCTGAGTGGTTTGATTAGCTAAGGAGAAGATGCTATTTTTCTCCCCTTTCTTGATCTATTTTCATTTGGAAAATTTGAAGCTGATTGCACATATGCTTAAAGTTTAGGTATGCAGATTTGCAAAAATCTAAACAAGTAAAAGCATTTCATGAATATTACCAAGTAGGCACCAAATATTTATTCTAACCATTGGATTTCCATGCATGAGTGTTTAGCTGATGCAAACAAAGGGACTCAATTGGTCAAATCTTCTTTAGGTTATGACAGGAGTTTGTCTTTGTTTCTGTCCTGGTTTAATTATCTTCCTTGGTCCAGATGCCTTCCTTGAGCTGAATCTGCAAAATATTTCTCAGCTGAGGTATGACTAAATCCTTCCTATGATTTGACCCTGTGGCTAAGATCCAGAGGAGCTGAACACCCACACTGCTCCTCCTGCGGTGAGTTGTTAGCGCTCAGAACTCTACACTGTTTTATAGGCAGTTTTGCATATCTCAGTGCTGCAAAATTTTTCTACAGAGGAAATTGCTTGTGGACCACTCCTGGCACAAGTATGTATGTACATATATGTACCCTCAGTCTTTCAGGGGGCAAAACCAGAAGGGACACGACTTTAATGCACCTTGCAGGAATGGATGAGCAAGAGGAAGCAAGTGCTGGCTAAGGCATCTGGGAGGACTTTGTAGGCCCGAGCTGGAGGGATCATAGTACCAGGGTGACCAAGGACCCTCCCCTCTTCACAGAAGGCAGCAGCCAGAAGGAGGGGAACCTTTACTAAGGAGAATCAAAGGGCACCCTATGGCATGTTACCTCCTGATGAACCCAAAGCAACTATTTCTGACTATATGTCTCCATTTTCCAGGGGACAAAGATTAGGCCCTTCAGGAGGCATGGCAAAGTGTGATCAGGGATCACAAACCATGACAAAAGGTTCAGAGCTGGCTTGTCAGAGAGCATCTCAAGGTCATCTCACTCTGATTCTGAGTCACTATTTCTTGTGACTCAAGGGTCTATGATTTCAGTGGAACAGATGGATGCACACAGCTCATGTTTTGATGCCA
>NW_009594463.1:8070-23555 GCF_000690535.1 Cariama cristata | reverse complement strand
TGCGCACAGCTTATGTTTTGATGGCGAGAGGCAACTGCTCTTTCCCCATAACAGTTTTTTTATTCTGGAGGGAAGGTGTGTTTGGGGAGGGGGCAGGGGACAAAGCAGGAATATTTAATTGATATTTCTAATAAAATTAATCATTCTGGTATGAAAATATTAAGAATGCATTTTTGTACATTTTCCACGTTGCACCAGGAAATAGAAAGGTATGTGGTTTGCCTCTGTATAAGGTTTTACTTTGGTATCTCCCAATTGGCCAAGTAGAAGAAAGTAGATTTTCTTTCTTCTCATGCTGAGTACTCTGACTTGTGTACATCTTTCCAACTCCATATGCACTGATGTTCACACTGAGGAACTGATGTCAGGAGTGTTGGCAACAGTCATATTTTTAAGGCTGGAACAAGTGATCTGTCTACAAAATTAAATTACATCTCAAGAGAAGAATTATTAAACAGGAATCTTCATTAGTAAGAAGGAGAGTAACAGCAAATAGGAAAGTAGAATTTTGAGTAAAGCAAACAAAATTTGACCAGAATTAAAAATTTCCATTAAAAATTATCAATATTCATGTCATTTTCTCTCAGGAGAGTCTGAGGCAAGCCAATTGCTCTTTCTTTCAGAATCATGACTTTATTTGATGAGAACTGTAAATGGTCAGCTTTCATGCTTGTCTGCTGACTTGCTCTCCAGACTATGTGCTGTGGCGCACCACATCTCTCCATGATGAGTCCACCAGTGGTGCATTGGATGTTTATCGCACTGATCTTTCCAAATTAAAGTACTTTTTCCTTTTGGTGGGTCACACTTTTTTTTCTAGTGGATAGTTCACCTTTTTTTTTTTTTCAACTTTCAGGGGGAAAATGCCAAAGCAGTAACTGGAAATTCTATAATCTAATCTGTTTTCATAACAATGAACTAACCAACAGGAAGAAACTCTTAACAGATATAGACATAATAAGAAGCACTTTGATTGTTACTAATGCCTATTCATTTAATGTAGACTCATAGAATCATGGCATCTATTGTGGCTTTAATAGTCACAGGCATCATTTAGAAACTTCAGAACTCAGAAAGAACATTTGTGTCCAGGGTCTTCAGCTACCTGTGTGACTGAGATCTGGCTGGATTATACAAAGTGAACTTGAAATGAGAAGGTAATCCTTCACAAATTCAGTGTGTCAGGCAAATGTTGTGATTGGAGAGAATGAGCTTATTTGCATTATCTTGCACAGAGCCAACTGTTTTCTGATCATCCACTGGTGGATATTTTTGCCTTCATGTCCATAACTTTCTTTTTCCTTTCCAAAATGCATCCATACAGAAAAACCTGCTTCTTCTCCTAATACTTTTGAATGCAGTTTGCTATCACCAGGATGGCATCATATAGTTTACCCAGATGGTCTGAATAACACTCAATGATTCCAGCGACTCTAATTGCATACAATTTTATTGTAGAAGTTGTTTTGTAGGGGAGGGGGAGGGAAAGTAACTCATACCACTGATTTTTTTTTATTTTTTTTTTTAAATAGACTCAGTAAAAACTGAGACAAGAATTTCAAAAGCAACCAGTACATGTGGGTGCACAGCAGTACCTCAAATAAAGAGGTGGTGTTCAGCATCCTCAGAGAATCTGCTCTCCTGGAGGCATCCTAACTGGGCAGACTTTTGAAATCATGGCTTAACATGGTCAGACAATGGTTTTACATTGTGGTTTATGAGCAGCAACATAGTAAGCAGCTATCTGGTGAGCCTACCCTGTTCTATGTTACACACATTTAAGGCTAAAAATTAGTCCATTTTTCAATAAAAAATTAAAATCTGCTATTTCTTGCAAAAGGTTCTTTTTTTTACTTTTTTTTTTTTAAAACTAGAGATTTCAATTTGGAAATTTCTGGGCTGCTGATATTTCAGACTTCTTTTCCCATGAGAAACTAATGAATTCCATAATTCATTGCAGCAGCTCAGCAAGAGGTGAAAACTATATGCAATGTAATCTGTTTAGGGAGAATCACACAGCAAGAACAATGGTGGGATAAAGATCCAAAATATAACTCCCATGAGCACTGTGAAAGTATTTTTCAAATAAAAATGTTCAGTTTTCAATTTTTGGTGAAAAGGCAACATATTCTAAAGAACAGCTGCCTAATTCAGTCCAGTCTGGTTAACTCCTGTGTGACTGTGACAGTAGATACAGACACCGACTCGTTTATCTATGTAATATCTGCATATACTAACATGACTTGTGTTTTTTTTCTGCAGTGCTGAAACAGATTATGGCACTTATAAAACACGTATCTTGTTAGCTGATATGAAATGTGGTAGGAAAGACATAAAACTCCACTAAATTCTCCAACCTACTACTCTACTGTTGGTAGCTTAATGGTAGTAAATGGAGGTCAGCATTAAAGTCTATCTGGTTTCATTTTCCACTTACCACATATTGCGTAAATCGGTCGTGGACCCTCCGTGGCCTCTTCCACAGGAGGAAGGATGACTTCGTAGTTAGGACATTAGACTTGAGTTTAAGAGAATTGAGTTCAATTTCCAGCTCTCCTATGGAATCTCGGGCGAATTATTTAACCTGTCAGTTCCTATCCCCCAACTGGGGAGATGATAATAGTTCTTTCGTCACTCTTGTGGTTTATTCACTTAAAAAGCACTTAAGGGCAGGAACTGCCCTACAGTGGAAGTCTGTGTGCAGGGCTCAGCACTGCAGAAATCCAACCCTGCTTGAGGAACCACTATGAGACCACGATAATAGCAACAATAACCTACTTCCAGCAATATAAATACACATGCAGGTTGGCTTCAGCATGTGCTCAAATCATCTTGGAAGGCAGGCCCACCAGCACAAGAGGAGTATGTAGTGCCTTTGAGGAACTCGCAAGCCAGCCATAGCTGTGAGATGAGTCATGCCCCACTTTAGCCTTTGGCAGCAGTTGTTGGAGCAGCAGCAGGGTGATGCTACCTGGTACTTGCAGGCTTGTGAAACCTTACTACCTGGTATCTTCACCCATTATTTGGAGAGCACTTGACTGACAGGCTCAGAGCAGTGTTTCAGCCTGTGAGGCTTGTGACAGCCACAGTGTCTGTCAACATATTCTGTCACTCTCTACGTATGCAGACTTTTTTTCCTTTTTCCTTTCTCTCTCTCTCTCCTTTTTTTTTTTTTTTTTTTCCCTGATGTATTCATCACTAGGCTACAGACACCTAGTTAATCCATTTAGAACCTATCAGCTCTGTTCATCGGCTCATAAACCCATTACCTCGGAGGCGCTGTGCTCAGGGACACAGGTGCCAGACCAGTGCACAAAACCCAATTGAGTTATGTAGCAGCCAGCAAGGCCCTCAGATTCATGATTCTGCCTGCATGGGGAATTGCACACGTTATGTGGCAGCAGCCACTTTATTAAATATCGATTTAAATCACAGCCTTTAATCAAATCTGATAGAAGACCTTTCACACCTCCTGTCTCTCCTCCCCACAATGCCTTTTCCATGCTCCCCCCTCTTCCCCAGCCCTCCCCAGTCCCCTCCTGTCTCACACGGGTCCGCCTGATGACAGCGAAGCTCAGGAATGAATAGTTAGCAAGTAGTTCAACAGCAAACCCTTATCAACAGTAATGAGGCATTTGCGATAATCGAGTGATGAAATGTAAATGGACAGTAATAAGCACAATTACATCCACTGGGGAACTATGAAAGCTGCTTCTTTCCTCGCAGATAGATGAGCTCCCTTGCTGTTGCTGCCCATTGCTGGCTTTGCTCTGAGCATGGCGCAGATGCAGGGACCAGCAGGGAGGAAGATGGCACTGGGAAGATCAGGACCCGGCAGTGCCTCACTGAAGGAACTCACTGACAACGGCCAGGTAGCAGCCAGGCTCCCTCCGTGTTAATTCCACCTTTGATGGTTAGCCTTTGCCTCCATCTTCTGCACCCTTCCTCCGCCCTCTCCTCCCTCCCTCCCAGTCCTTAGGGATGATTTGATTTGGTGCAATGTTTGAAAACTGCTTCATTGTGCTAACAAGATTATCTTGAGCCTATGTCTGTTTGATACAGTGGAAATGTGCAGGGTGACTCGGACTGGCTTTCAGCTGGAGCTGAAAGAGCCAAGAAATGGGGTGGTTGCCAGGGAACAGGCCCAACCGCGGCTTATGTCATCCTCGCTGGCAAGGGACCAACGGGCAAAAACACCGACACATTCAGGAAAGGGGGAAAGTCAGCGCTTCTGTAATCCGACTGGGGAACATTAACAGATCCCAGAAATGGCTCACCCAGAAATAAACACATCAAACTGCATCATCTGGCCCAGTTACTCAGTTTATCCTGGATAATGTGTGCAACTAAACAGTGCTAGAGAGAAGTGAAAGACCCAGGGTTAAAAAGTTGGGTTGCAGAGAAACCCGTGTGGAAAATACCCTCATGCCTGCTGTGTGTTCACCAAACCGCTCTCTCTGGGTCTCATGGTATTTAACTGTGGCATATAACCTAATTGTCAGTGTCCTTATTTCCCTGTTTTAATGCCATGTTATCAATGGAGAATTATCACAGGAGTTTGTTTAAGAAGTGATAAGCTAAGGAAGGCTCATCAGCTGTGATTTTTTTTTTCTTCATAGTCATGGAAATGTTTCTAGTATGTCTAAGTCCTGACATGAAGGTGAAAGATATGTTTCTGATACTTCCTTGCATTAAAATCCTCTTTAATTATGCATTCATTTTATCACATGAAGAATTCCTATGCAGACAAATCTCCTCCCTGCTGGATCACACACTTGAAAGCCAGGTGTAGCACAGATGGTCTATGAAGAGCACACTGCAGGACTTTTGACCCTTGGCAGATATGCAGAGAAGGGTAGGTGTCACGTTTGGCATGGCCAAAACCTCACCAGCCCACTGGGGGTGCAGAAAGGAGCTGCTGGCAAAGCTGGAGACGGGGAAGAGAAGTTCACCAGTAACTGTGAACTGAATTTACCCACTGTAAAGATGTGAGTCTTGTTTACAATAACACCATTTCACAAACTGACTGGAAAGGGGAGGCTGTGTACTTTGTTTTTAAAAGCATACATGTTCTGCATAATTTAAATATCTACAAAGTCTCTGGGATGACTAGAAAATCACACAAAAGTAAATGGTAAGGCAAGCAGTGGGGCAAACTAACACTGGTGGATAGAGAGTAATGGAATAGGAAACAGTGAATCTTTGGTAGATCTCCTCTTCCAAGGACTACAAGGATTGTAATAGGTGAGATCTGAATGAAAACAAGGTTTGGTAATGGAGAATGCCAGCCAGAGAGCAACTGGCTCAAGGGCAGGAAAGAAACTTGAAAGGAGACTCGAAATCCTTGTTAAATGTTTCAAAGAAAGTCAGAGTAGCAGACGAAGGCTGAACGTACCCAGGCTACCAGGATTAAAAAGTTTTCCAATACCACTGAGTTTCTTTCTCATTTCTAACTTTCCAGCTCTCAGAACTTGTCACCTTGTGGCAATGAATTCCACTGGTTACCTCTCGTGCCAAACAAGAAATACTTTCTCTCATCACACTTTAATCTGCTGCCTTTTAATTTCAAAGACCATTCCTCACTTTTTGAGTCAGAAGTGACTCCAAATGACCAATCATGGTGCAGAAAACGCATGCACAAAGCAACCCAAATCCTGGCAAGTGAATCGCATCAACTTGGCTGGGGACTAATTACATCAGTGCTGCATCTGAAGACAGATGACCAATGCACAGGTTCAGGAAAGATCCCACAGACGAGCAAGCCTGGTGTGGTAGTCCACCCACTCCCTCTCAAGCCAGGAAGCAGCTCAAGCCTGGACAAACGGATGAATTGAGATGGTCGCCTCTGCTGGCTGTCACAGAAGGTCTTCCTGATGTCCTAATGAGTTACTTAATATTATGGAGTTCCATCACCCCCAGTATCTGGGTGTTTTTAACTGCACTATTTTCAGTGCACATTGTGTTTCGAAATACACTAGGATCTTTTACTTATTAGAAATGCAATAGCTGTTAAATTGTATCAGTTATTGACCTTAGCAGCAATAAACTGTAGCAAGAGTAGTCTACAGTAAACACTGCTAAATCATAATCAGCCGGCCCAATGAGGGTATTTCTGACCATTTGCACTATGCTCTGTAAAATGCATTTGATCACAGTATATAAAAGTGTGAGAGTACTGTATATGATTTTGAAATGTACTGAGTTTAAAGACATATTCAACCAATTTATCATTTAACTTATGGCTTTACAAAAGCTATTAAACAACACTGTGAGCCTGGAGGCCACACATATGCTACAGCCCTGGAAATGTAAAGAAGTTCATTTGAATCCTTTAATAACGACCTTGACCTATCGAACAAGGTGTACTTATTGTCAACGATTCATCTCACTCTTGACCTTGGTAAAATGCCTAACCCTTGAATACTTACAGTGGAGGAGGAAAGGCTTGTGGGGTTTTTTTTTTCTTTCCCCTGGTGAAATGGGCCATTTTTTTTCCCTGTTTAGCAAAATCTGGAACACAGATCGTTAGAATGCTTTTGGCAGCTAATTTGAACATCAGTGACTCAACTTTGAGAAGGAAGCCTTTTTCTGCCCTAAAGAATCTCAGAGAGTTTTCAGACTACAGTAATTGAAAAATCCCTAAACACTCACTCACAGAGGAGATACACATTACTGCAGGAACAGTCTACAAATTGTAAAGTATTCAATTTACATTCTCAGTACCTCAGGGCAGTTGTGAAGAATTTATATCTTCAGAAACCTTTGAACTAACAAAAGATAACATTTCACAGCAAAGTCTACTGCATAGAAGTTTTTTAACTCCCTTCATTCTTATTCTGAAGGAAGTGTCTTTTGCACTTTTGGAACCAAGGCTCAACACAGGTATCTGAGATGGTAAAAAGGAGGTGGAGATGGAAATAGAGGTGTTTAAAAAATTTAATGGACATACTACATCTCATTTAGAACATGAGTTCATTATTCACCAGTCCACACATGATATATTCTTGCTCTGAACTTGATGTCTTTTTAAATGATACTTTGGTTTGATCAATGTACAAAGATTCTTAGTTATATTAAGGCCCTTTATGCAAAGGGCTTTATAATGTGTAGGTAACAGGCACAGCTACACCCTGAGTGAGGGCAAGAGGATCTTTTTTAGTCTCTGTGTGCATCAGCTGGGGCAGTGTGTAGTGCCACATCTAATGCAGTCAACTGGCTACATCACCCCTCTGTTTACACATCTGCTTGGAGCCATTGCATTTAAAAATTAATTTTGGTGAGACTCAGACCTGACACTTTGTAAAACTGAAAAGAGAGTCCTCTCTTTGAGAAATGAAACATTTTTTTATTTTTCTTTAAATAGGGTCACTTCATAGTTTATATCACTTGCCTCTCTATCAAAAAACCAATGTTTTCAGAGGTTCCATTGTGAACTACACAAAAACCTGTGTATTTATTTAGGACCAAAGAACCTAAAGGGATTCATGGAATAGTAGGTAACTTTAGCGATGTGCTTAAGTCACACAGAAGCCAGAGTTAACATCCAGCTGGCACTTGAATATACCGAGAAGACAGAGACTGCTAAGTCATTAGGGTTCAAGCTCACAGAATCAGGCCTTGTTCATGTAAAGAAAATTGATAATAGAAACAGGCATCACATTTGCTAGCTAGGAAATGATCTTTCTCTTCCTCTACCCCTTTTCTTGATCAAAGAACACTCAATATAATTACAATCTAATGACATCCTTTCGCTTTGACTTTTTTTAATTTCTACAGAAAAAAGAGAAGGGAGGAAGGACAAAAATAAACCTGCTTCAAACCAACCCTAAATCTGTGATTAGTATATTCATGTCCAACACTAAGCATTATGTGGAAACATTAATGAAAGTTTTAAAATGCAATCATTGGTTAAAGTTTTTTTGCCCTTCTCTATAAAGAAATTGATAAATGTTTCTATTAACTAATAACCCAGGAATCAACAGTCTTATAAAATCGGTTTATTCAGCCCAGAAAATTAGACAATCCATCATGACTGATTTGTTCGCATTTTCCCCTGCAAATAAGTGAGATGAAAACTTTAAAACCAATAAGATAATGCACTTAACAAATTCAGCTGAGAGAGATGGATAAACTAAGATGCCACTGGCATCAGTTAAAGAAAATCTGTCGTGTTTCCAATTATTTGAGCAGATTTTGTATCCCAATTTGCTGCCAGACTGGCTTCATCCCCCACTCCCCTCTTTCAAACCAAATCATCTGATCTTAAATCAGAACAAGCTCATCATATCACACTATGGAAGGCCAACAGGGGATAAATGACACCAGATGTTATATGAGTTTTCTTTTAGGCTTTCATTTCAGACTTACTGCATTCCCCATGCTGCTTTTTACTTGTCAAAAACTAAAATGTGCTTTGATAGATAACAACCCTATTTTCTTCACTGCCTGAGCTTAGAGAATACCATTAAGTATTGATATTGATGGTGCTTAACTAGGGAATGCAACCTGGGACTGCAGAAAGCAGGATCCTGGGATCCTGAGGTGTCTTTCAGTCCCACAGATACATTTTCTGCTAGTCCCAGGGTTTTTCTGTTGTTGCTGCTGGGGGTGGTATCAGGATACATGCTGTGTGATTTTACAGCACAAAATGTGAACACACAGACAGACAGGAAGAGCAAGGAGGGGCAGGCATACTCAGAAACATAACTCTTAGGCCCATCTGCTGCTGCTGTCTGAGCTGCTGAGGGAGCCGATATCAAACCGAAAGACTAACAATGAACTTCTGAAGCTGAACTGAGGCTCACTGTGCAAAATGCAAGGCTCATCATTTTAATTTGCTTTGCTTCTGGTCTTCTGGAGTCATTGTGTGCCCATACTGGCAGGAAGAGGCTGGAAAAGGAAAGAAAAAAAGAACAGGACTTGCTGCTCAACAGCGGTGGGAGAACCAGACATGCACAGTAGAAGACACATATGGCTCTTTGTGCGTGTAGGGTGCACAGTACCGCATCAGCCCGGGTCTGAAGGGAGAAGGTGCTCTGTAAGGGAGAAAGTTGATGATTCTACCAACATGTGGGCAGCCTTTTAAAAGCCAGCTTGGCCATATGCAATGTACTAATTGTGTTCCCAGGCTTAAAATGGCTGGCTGGTGCTGCAAAGAACCTGATAGATAGAAAATGTGAAGCACCTTGCCACAGGGCGAAGAAATAATTTAATGAAGAGGTTAGTCTCGATTGTGAAGGAAAAAGCCACTTCTTTCTGTAGTATCATAAATGATTGTTTTTAAGACTAGGTATAAAGCTATGCTAGCCTTTCATAATGGCCACCAATATTTTCTTAAGAAAATACCTAAGTAGTAAATGCACTTTAACTCTTAAATCCTCAGTGACTGGTGACATGACACCGTAATTGTGATTTACATCAAGACAATGTAACTGTCTCCCGTTTGGACTGGGGTGAGTATTTGTATGGAGGCACTACCATGGCTTCAAATACTTTAGTCTACTGCCTGGAAGTAGCTTGCTTGTCTCATCTGTGGCTGTAGAAGGTGGCAGCTTAACCTCATTGATTTTCCTTCCCATACACCCTGCAGATGCAGTGAGGGAGCATATTCACAGATACTCTGACTGCAGCTGCTGGCAAGCAGCTTGCTCCAAGGTGCACCAAGTCAACAGGGTTAAGCCACAAGAGCAAAGGAAAAGATAAGGGTATGGTCAGCATGAGTGACAGCAGCAGAGGCTCTCCTTTCCAGATCAGAAATGCTCAATCACAGATTCTGAAGCAGAATTCAACTCCATTTAAACACTGCAACAACTTTTCCCCACCAATCCTTTCTGCTGCTCCAGTACTCTGCTACTGCCTGTGTATTTCTGCCTGCCATCATGATTCCACTCACTTCCACTGATAGCATCACCTTTGCAACACATGCAAAATATGCTTGGTGAACAAAATACACCAATAAGCCAACAGCTGTCAGAAACCATGACTTATAGCATTAAACAGCATCAGTTTGGTTTGGCTGACACTCTGCAATATCTATGTAGCACAGCACCACTTGATACTAAGAATGAGCTGGCATCAGCTCCCATCCCAGCAAACCTTTACAGGAAAGTAGAAATCCTCACCAACCGACTCATGCAATGAAGTGATAATGCAGAACACCCAGGGTACAAGGAGGAGGACTGGCAGTGGGTACATCAATGTGTTTAGGCACATCAGTCTAGAGATCAGTCCCCTTCCGAGCCTGCTTTCATTCAAAGAGCTAGGCAAAACACTGTGAAGAAAGGAGCCAACAACAACTCTTAAAGCTGGGATGACAACAAAAGAAACATCACTGAATATCTCATAACAACAACCTTGTGCCAGATCTGCCTCACCTTTAGCCACTTGTACCACTGTATCACATGTGTGATTCTCAGAAGTGGTAAGCAAAAGCTTGAGTTGGTATCCTAATGGTCCCCTCTTTACACTATTCAGTTTGAGAACAAACATTGCATCACTTGCTTGTCCAATCTCAAAGTGTATTTTATGTCTTTCACAGGAAACTAACAGAATAACGTAGAAGATGATAAGGAGATTGCTAAACTAAAAACAACTAACAGTGAAAGCCATTTAGGCAAAATGATAACAAAATCCATCATCTACTCAAACTGTTGCCCCAAAAAACATGAGGTAGTAACCTTTTCATCTTTTCTAAAGATCTGATTATTATAAACACGGTCAGATATGCTAGGTAGCAGATGAAAGAAAAGATCTCCCATGCCTTCTTTCAATGCTAATTTGTCTTCCTGCACCCGACTATGCACCTGCTCACATGCTTTGTGGAAGAGGGACAAATTGCTGCTTTTGGATCCATGGGCACGAGAGAAAAAGCCTCCACAATCCTCCAGCATCATCAGGAAGTGTCATCCCTACAGTCACCAAAAATACAAGACCACAAGACCCATGGCCCCCTGGTAGCCAAGATAAGTGTGGTTCAAAATGGGCCGTGGTGGGGAGAGACATCAGAGATGCCACTTCTGCTCCTTCTCCATGTCAGAACAGAACCAAATGGGCTTGGAAATATGTTGTCCTGCACACAGGCACTCAGTGTTTTCAGTCAATTTGAGCTGGCTCTCTTGGCACCCCTGGAGGACCTTCCTGTAAGGGTTTTCTCTGTATGTGAATTTCTCTGGCGGAAACTTTTGCCCAAGCTGAAGATTTTAAGTGAAATTGGAAAAACATCTGTGCAGTGTTTCTGGAACCTCTGATGGTGGACAGCTACCCTGAAAAGCTTGTTCCTCAAACCAGGAAAAGAAAAGTGCCCTCGTGACAGTGTGAAATCAAAGCAGTTTGAACTGCAGTAGCAAATGCTGACAACAAACTGCTCTCAACCAAACTCCAGGCTCAATATTACAAGCAGAAATTAGGCAGCTAACACTTTGGCATGACCAATGGATTTAAGAAAATCAACACTCTGCTGACATATAAGTCATGAAACAGGAGCAAAATAAATCAAATAAATTAATTCTTTCACTGTATGATATTCAGCACAGCTAAATCCCACCCATCACTTTCTTAGGCCGCCAATACAGTAAAATCGCCATGTTCCGTCACTGGCCTGCCTGTGGAAACAAGCTCCTAATTTAATTATTGCATACCCTCTGCTCTTATTGCAGAGCTATTTCCTTTTACATTTGCTCTGATCTAAGACATGTCATTTCCTGGACTGAAGATAAAAGAAACAACATTGAAATACCCCCAACAGTAACCCTCTTAAAATAATAGTCTGGGAATTAACAACAGCCGCATAGGTATCTTTGAAGATCACAGGAGCAACTCTGAATTTCCCGGCATACAATTGTATGAATATTTGCCTTCTCATATCTTTCCAGTTGAGAATGAGGCAGGCAAGTAACGGGATTTGAATGCATATTGGCTTGCTGCCTCTGCTGTTTTGATTTGCAAACTGGCCAAGCAGAACGCAATTAGTGGTTATTGACACCTTTACAGGAAGCACTCATAACGGAAATGGGAAATTGAAAATGTCCTTTAAAAGATGGAAGCAAAATACTGTATCAAAGCTTGCTGGTAAATAAGACGAGCCCAGAAAAGTGCTCAGACAGAATATTTGTATTTCTGTATCATTTAGGAAAATCCTATTATGGCTTTAGCCACAGAGACATCCCTGGTGTGCAAGATAGAGGCAGTTCATAAAATACATAGCATTTTCAGCTTGAAAATAGGGCAACCTATTGCTTTCTGTAGATGGCTATGTTACACCCCAGTTCGCATCAATAGAACATAATCTCATTGCAGCAGGCAATACTCAATATCAATGAAACACTGGTATTGTAGGTATTTGCAGACTGCCAGTACCTAAAGGACAGAAAGACTTTGTGTTTTTACAAGGGCCAATATCTCTGGAACACATTTATGAAACAAGGCAGCACACCAAGGAGGCAAACAAATTATATGCATGTGTCCACAGAGCTGTCTGCAGGCATTTGTTTGCTTTTTCTCTCCTCTCTCTTTTTTCTGATATTTTGTACCTTGTACTCTCTAAGTTTCACTAGCAGTGTCAGGTATGCAATTAGTCCCCCGCCAATTAATGACAAATTAGATGCCTCCTGTCAGCAGTCCCTAGCACTGACGGAGTGTATGGTAATATCTGTAACCAGGATAATGCACTAAGGAGTCTGCATTGTTGTCTGGAAAGAAAAAAAAAAAAGGAAAGAAAAAGAGAAAGAAAAAGTATGTCGCGCATTCACTTATGCCATCAGCAGTCAGTGCAAAAATAAAATAAGTTTTGTTGTGCAGTTATCCCAATGATTAAAATATAATAGGCTAATGAGATTACAAAGCTGATTGTGAACAAGACCAATTGTGTTAATTGGAGACTCCTGAATGGCAATTTGAGCTGCTGCCGCTGCTGAGTTTTGAAATATAATCAGTTTTACTAATTTTATCTGATTTCTTAATGAAGCTTGCCTTGAGCAATTGTTCTATGTGTTCTTTAGCAAACAGCATGTGTCATAACTGCTGACATTAATCTTGATTACTTTAGTTAAAATAAATAGTTATACTTGGGCGGCTTTCAGAAAATACATCAGAACAAATGTTATGTTAGGAAGGGATGGGGTTTTACTTATATTTGTTGTTTTTTCTATATTGTATTTGCAAAGCCCAAAGTCTCAACTGTGAAATATCTTTCTTGTGTGACCTGATCTCTTTCAGACTCACCTATCTTTTGCCTGACCTTCAGAAGGCATTTTTGACTTCCACAGAAAGAAGGATAAAGACACTGTCTTTATTACAGAAAATTCTTTGCTAAGAGGAAAAAAAAAATCCACCAACAAAAGCCATCTCAGAAAAAAATATTACAAAGATCTTTTTCATGCATGAATCTCAAAGTTGGCACACACATTCTTACCACCTCATGCTCCAGCTGCCAGTACTAACACACAAGCCTTATAGAAATGCTCTCTCTCATATAGCTTATTTATTTTTATGGAGGATTAATATACTTAGGATGGCTCTTTGGAGCTTTCGTAGTGCATTTGATGGGATGCTGTACCATAGTGCTGCTTACAAAGGGACACATAAACTTTAACAAAAATAAACAGTAGAAAAGGGGAAATGGGAATATAAGTGCAGTCTGAATTAATGGTGAACATAGCTAAAGATTGTTCATATTTCAGAACTCCTATTATATTATGGCCTTGCCTTTATAGGGATAATCCTTTCATAACTAAGATAATAGCTAACTAGTCTGATAGGTATTATACATCTTTTTGAGCCAGTATCCTTCTATGACAACATAATTTGCATGTACTTATTACTGGACTACAAAATCTGTGGATTTTATATGTAGTTGCATTGATTAGGTACTTGGATGATAAATAGAAACCATTTTGGGAAAGATGATACAGGATATATTAAACATTTATTTCACCCTCTCTTTATAGCCAGCACTGGTTTGGTAAATTAAAAGTGTTTAGTCTGGCCTGGAGAGTAATCTATGTCCAATTAGGATCTAAATATGTATAATAAACAGTCTAGCTTTTAATCCATATGCATGTAGCAATTTCTTCAGTCATGGGGTTTTAGAAAGAATTACAAAGTTTTTTTCTCTAAGACACAGTATTCTGGGACAGGGGAAGGTCACCGGCAGCAGTGCAAGGATGAAGAGCGGCTTCAACACAGCACTTCCAAGGACTGCACCAAGTACCAAATAGCAGCATTTTTCTACTCGCAGACATAGTGGGTGAAAGTCTGGATTTCCTACTCAAACTCTGCTTCCTCAGTGCCTAAATGCACTACTGCTTGAAACAGTGCGATCAGAAAAGATGTTGGCTTTTTATGGGCAACTCTGACTTTCATGGAGAAGCTGACATCTGACGTGTGGTGTTTTCGCTCCCTGCCCCTGAAAGTATTGCCTTTTATTTAAAACTACTTCCTATCATGCTTAAAAAAAAAATGGGGAGAAAAAAAACCAAACATAAGATGTTTCCACAATGACCTCTCCCTGAAATAATCATAATTCATAATTGTTATTCATAACCATGATTCAGACTCTCACCTAGAACTGTAGTGTCCCCATCAGCCCAGGTCCCTCAAAGACCAAACAACATTTTTCAGACATGTTTAAGTCTCCAGCGAGCAGGCTCATGGCTTCTTTAGGAGGCCTGCTTCACTCAATGAGTAGAAAATACATGTGAAATTGAATTTGTATATTCTCACTTCTGCTTAATAAATATGAAAATTTATACTTAATGAGAATCTACTTTTACCCCTTTCTGCCTTCCTTAATGACAGCTAATTGAATAGAACAATCTTCATTTGGCAGGACACATCACGAGGGCTTGTCTATACTTAGAAATTTATTGAGATAACTAATCTAAAATGGTTGAGAAATATCCCTACAGCTTTCTGCCTAAATAGCTGTTCCAGAGCAATTATTTCAAATGAGCTATTTTTGTAAATTTTCAAGTGTATACAAGTCTCAAGTCTAATATCTGGCTGGCATTACACACCCTGCTAGTTTTTGTGGATCAACCTATTTGATCTGGTAAGTCAAATTGTAGTAAAAAAAGAATATACTAACATTGGCTCTGATTTGCCTTTATGCTAATGCACGACAATTACAAAAAAAGCATTAGTGCCACTGGTAATTTGGCTATATATGACCTGGATATTGATTCCACAGTACCAGTTGCAAATTCCTAGCCCTAAATACTTTCAAAGGTACCATAGAGTCTAGTTTGTAATAAAATTTTTCACCTTTTCACTTCCCATTAGGACTGAAAAATTTATTTCTCAAGTGCTTTCCCTGCAATTTACAGACAGCTAGGCTGCCGTAACTTTCAAAAGTACGTTAGTGTGTGATAAGCCCTATTTTAGGTCCTTGCTGTGCTCAGTGCGAGAATGGCTACCAAGTTTCAAAGCTCACAAGTATTTCTTTGGGGTCTGGCAGCACACCAAAACAGCAGCCTCTGCTAAAAAAACCT
>NW_009594463.1:0-8039 GCF_000690535.1 Cariama cristata | reverse complement strand
CAGCAGACATGGATTGATCCTTTCTTGTTCTGTGTGAGAACCATTTCCCTCAGCATGACCACTGCTTTAATCTTGTATTTTAAACATAAACAGAATGACAGATTTTACAGTATAACTTGGTAGGCACAGCAGCCTTTGAGAAGAAAGAATCACTGTCCTAGAAGCTATGTTTAAGTGAAAAGGACAGACAACAAGAAAGGAAGAGAGAGGGAGAGGGAGAGAGATTGGTTTTGTTAATGATTTAACACACAACTGTGATCCACCCGCCCCTAAAATGCATTGCTGGAGCAGAAATAAACCTCACTATAAGCAGGGCAGGAAAAAGCAGCAATACAAAAGAGCTTGAGGAGCATGGAGAGGGAAAGGAAAAATGAATTTTAAAACTCCTGCTGCGTTTTTGAAATGTAAGACATACTTTTATAGTAGTAATATTCTTGTTGCTATGCTGGTGTAAAGAAACAGAAGAGAAGGAAGGTGTATTGAGAATGGCAATGTCTCTCATTAGATCAACTGATATAAGTGGAAAAAACAGAGAAGAGGAAATATAGATGTACTATTTTTCCTTGTATTCAAGTCAAGTGGTTTAAAAGAAACTTCCGTTCTATTACAACACCAGGTCACTTTTGTTTAGTGGATAACTAGATTGCAGCTAACATTGATACATTAATCAATTTGCAGAGGGAGAGCTTCTGGGACAGTTTCTTATTTATACTACTGTCCCTTTTGTACTAAACTGGGCAGATTAAATGTAATTTACACCCTTGTTTATTTTACATTGCTATGTTATTAGTGTAAATAAGAATCAGACTCTCTGCTCTTTACTCCCAAAAGTGGCTTAAATAAGAGACCTAAATGTGAAACTGATAGTACTCATTCATTATCTCCTTTGTCTTAACAGAATAAATTTTGCTGTCATTTATATGAGTATAAATGTGTGTGTAAATGTGGTGACATCACTGGTACGTAGGTGGAGCAGGAGAATCTGTGTTAGCATTGCTATAATTACAGTATTTATGTTTGTTCATCATGTGTACACATGTAGCTTTCCTTCTCCTTGATTACGACAAGGAGGATGTTAGATTGCCCCATTATTATCTTTAATGTTTTGGTTGTAGGTTGCATTTTCAAATTTGACCCCCTAGGAAGACAGCAGAGAAAAAATAAACCTTTAAACTTGCGGTTAGGGTTGGTACGGCCTTAGGAAATATATTTTCCGATGCATGACTTAAATCCTTTGTGTAACTTGAACTCGTGCTGCCCAATTGTTCACTGCAGTTGATATTCCCAAATGCATATGGAGCCCACGTGATCAGCAGTTTTTTTCAGCCATTTCCTGGGAATTGTTTTATACCCCTGAGTCACCAGAAATGATTGAACTAGATCAAAGTAGGGCGAGAGTGAGGTCATCCAGTTGGGTGGCTGTCTTCATGTGTCCTAATATAGTTTGATGATGCAGGGATAGACCATGTTACTGTGACAGGATGCATCAAAAGGAAATGAGATATGTTTGAAGGGAGTTCATGTCACCAGAAAAGCTTAGGCATGGCCATGTGCATGTACATACATGCAGCTATCTGAGGAGACATTCCTAGCCATCTATCCTGCTGACCTGCTTTTGATGGAGGGCCATCATCAGCTGGGTTTCTCATTTGCTTGAGGGAATAAGCAATAGCTCTTTCTTCTATTCTTCATTCAAACTAAGGCATTTGTAAACAAGAAGTAAACTCATACCAGATGGGATCTTACTTTTCATAATGCAAAGACCAAATCGTTATTTAATCCTTCCAAATTGATTTACTATGTCAGGCATCTCTTCTGTTGCTAACCGTAGGAACTCAAGAGTTTTGGGATTTCCCCTCCCTATCCCAGAATGCAGAGTGAGTTATCTCCCAGTTCTTATGACTTCTCTCACACCCACAAAGCTGAAGCCACAAATGAATCAATCATATCCCAGGCATTAGAAGCCTTTCACAGAAGACACGCATGCCTTTACCTTCCTCTCCTCCTTCAAGCCACCTCTACACGTAAGAAAAAAGGTAGCATTACTATCCTTTCCTCTAATTCTTCATAGATTTTTTTTTTAATGCTGTCACACCTGCACTTCTGAGATGCTTTGCTAACCTTTTTCTTTTTACCCTTATTTTCCTAAGTGGATCTGCTGAAAACAGACAGTTGTTATTTTTCCAGGCAATATTTACTTAAATTATGTCATATAGTCTACATTCAGATTTCTCTTTCAGAAGAAAACATTGCCTCAATCTGCCCATACATGTACCTTTGCTATATTTAGGTTATTTAATTTTTTTTTTTGTAGCTAGGATTTACATCTTTCCATATGTTTTTATACTGCTGTTTATTTTTATGAGGGTTTTTTACCGTATTTGTCATGCATGGCTCTGACTTTCTCTGTAAGCCTTTAATATATAAGGGAAGCTTTTTATACAACAAATAAGAATTATCTAATTTCACAAAACAAAACCAAAAAACCAACCCAAAACATTAAGATGAGGTTAAAGGCTAAAATTTGCCTATAAATGCAGTCTAGCACTTAAACAGGCACATAGTTTTAACTATACAAATATTCCCGCTGAAATCTAGGACAGGGAACTGTATTTAGAACAGTTTTTAAACACTTTTCTGACTAACTGGGGTTGTGACAAGTTTTGCTTTCAAGCATAACATGATTAACAACCACGGGGAAGAAAAAAGTAAAAAGAGTAGGGTAAAGAGTTGTCCTGGGTTGCCTGTAGAGTGATTTTATTCCTGTCGCCTTCCCTTGGTTGGACAAACTGTAGTCAAAGTATGCTCTCGCAGCAGAAACATGCTGTGAAGCAGCTTCCTGGGCACCCAGGGTTTGTGGGACAACCATTTCTGAACGGTAGAGTATAAGCTGATCTGCCTTAGCTTCCTGCGTGTACAAGACCTGAAGTGCTAGAAAAGAGAGGGAGACCTTGGTTCTTTAGGTTTGTGGGAGAGTGCAGTCAACCTCAGTCAGGCTGCTTTCTTACCTTCCTTTTCCTCCAGAATTAAATCAAAACTGACAGAGTAAGGAAAATATTAACACATTTGGAGTTTGGGAGTAGAAAGACTGACTCATTCTTGTTTATGATGTTTGCCTGGTTTGTGAGTTGGAACAAAAGAGAAGTATCCAGCTAGATTTTTCAAGTACATGCCAAGCATGAAGGGTTGCCAGGCTTCAACCTTCCTCGTGACATCATCAGAAAGGCTGTGTAATTCCCTGCAGAAAAATATCCACAGAGATCACGGCAGCCTGCTTCAGCAGCTGAAATCCGTTTGCTGCCCTCTACACACTTGCATTTGGAGGAGGGCTTATGATAATTATTTAATCTGGGGTATGGAAGAATTCACAGGCTCTTCATAAATAAACACCGAGGAGAGCTGGGTAGAGAGATTAAAACAAAGGAGTGATCTGGCCACAAAATAAAAAGCATAAGTTTTCTTTAGATTGCTGACCCTAAAGTTGCCTCCTTTATCTTTCTTCTCAGAAGGACTTGTGATCTCATGGAAAACTAACAAAAAATAAACAGATCTCTTTCCCAATATCCCATAATCATAAGCTATCTGTCAAAAATAGCATCTCAATGCTTCACAGATCCACCTGATCCCTGTGTGTTCAAAAATACTTCAACACTGTTAACCTGGTTCATTAGCTTGATTATTTTCACCTTGTGGAAAAACAGAGTTGTTAATTTAATTCCAATTCAAACTTTTGCCATACTGCTAATGCACAAACCTGGGAGAACACCTTTTAGCTTTCAGATTTCAAATCAAATGTAATAAATGGCAGGCTTTCCTGAGAGGGAAAAGTTGAATCCATATATTTCCTATCTTATCGATTCTGTGTCATTTCTTTTGATTTAAAGAAAGATTGCAATAACAGGAACTAATGCAAATTCTGTTGTCTTTTGGTAAATACAGTAATCCTCTGTTTTCAGACGACAACTTTCAGATCTGCAGACTTCAAGCTTTAGAAAGAAATTTATGTTTTTATTGCTGTGCCTTGTCTTTTCTCTATCTGTTTAGCTCTGCAGTTCCACATGGTTTTAAGCACTGCTAGTCTCACTCTGAGGTTTTAAAAACAAGTCAAAACACTGACCTTGTGGAATCACTAGTAAAGAAATATAAACCAAAGTCTGCATTTTTTACCTCAGTTTGGAATTTTTGACTGTGGAAATTTTATTTTCAGGAATTACAAAATTTTTTTCTTCATTTTGAAGTATTCAGTTAGTTCTTTTCAATGGATACTTCAATCAAAATTAGAAACCAATTGGAAGATAAAAAAAATAAAGACGTTGTTTTTGTCTTTCAATTATTATGCATATAGTAGATGTAAAAGGTTGAATTCTACCATTTTGAAGGCCTCGATGGACATTATGAACAGAAACAGTTTGTTTAACTATACCATTACACTATTTCTTTTATTTAATATGCTTGTTTTAAATGGAAAAAAATCTGTTTAAGTAAATGTATTTTTTCCTTCTGCACATTCATCGAGTTTATCCATCTATGGATTTATTTACTTAGTGATAACTATTTTAAAGTGTTTTTTCCTGAAGTTGCAAAGATGTTGTGAGTTCTATATAAATAGTTTTTAACACAAATATAAAACTAAAAATAGTATTCGCCTAACAGAAAAGAGGTACAGCGCTTACTGTAATCTAACATTATGTAAAGGTAAAAAATGAAGAAGTTAAATTATATTAAACTAAAAAGCTGGCTAATTGAATGGGCAAAGATATAAAGTATCCTTCTGATCAGTGACAAATACATGAAGTGGGCATCTTACTTTGTAGGATGTATTTAGCCACATATTTTACAGCCTAATAGCCAACCAAAAAAGGGAATGCGTTCTAAAGGGTGAAAAAAAAAAGACAAATGCAAACAAGAGTAACAGATAACTTAAACCAGGTTAACCTCCTCGATGATTTAAATCACAATTAAACCAAACAATTTAAATCCTCGGGAATTAAATCAAATCAATGAAAGCTTTGGGTGTGTACATATTTCTCACATGTATCACAGTGAGAACCTGGCACACACCTGCAATACCAATAGTAGTTAATCATACCTGTTCTGACTTTGGAGCTCTCTGCTGGTAATCAATCTTGACAGGTACCCCTGTCAACTGTATGGTTTAGCTCTGGGCCACAGCTGGATTTTACCCATAATGTTTAAGGAATGTGCAATCCCAGAGACTGGAAAACTCTGTCATACATAAATGCTAGCGAAGTTGCTACTAGTAGTTTGTGGACCACTTTGGGGTGATATGAGACACAAGGTTGGAAACAGCACTGCTACCACAGCTACTGGTACCTAGACGGACACCCGCCCCACTCACCTATATGATCACCATCAGGTGACAGTGACCAGCCTTGTGCCCACAGAGAAGAGCAAGGTGACAAAATCATTCTCTCCCAGGGTCTGCAGTGATCAGTCTTACGAAGATGACCATGAACTTCAGGTTCAGAACTGTCAGCTAGACCTCTCATGCTCCTGCCAACGAGGAGGTCCCGGCTTATCCCTGCCCAGCATCTCTTCAAAACTGGATGGCAGTAAATGTCACAGAAAACGATCAATAGGCTTTTCGTTTGATAACAACTCTCATCAATATTTACCCTTTCTCAAATATTTCTTTCTCATAGGGAGCTGCCTGCAATGGCTGCATCAAGGTCAGTTTGGAGATAAGAGCATCTCCAGATTTCCTGTGCTGCTTTCTCTTTTGTTTCAAGTCAGCCACTATGCTGCAGGTTGAATTTCTCTAGCAAAGAGTGCAACCTACCAGTAATAAAGTTTACCGTGTGGTAGCTCTGGGGAAGATAAAGAGGCAATTTCTTTGATGCTCTAAGTGTGTAACCCAGAGCAACCTACAACGTGGTGACAATGAGTCATTTGGCATTTCCTTTTTACTAGAAACCCACCAGTTCCAACTTTTAACTCATTGTCCGTCTTGCTGGGATTGAAACCTGGGCAAGTGAAACACAGTTCAGATCTCACAAAAGCCTCCAGTCAAGGGGCAGGCTTGGTAGCTGGTTGCACAATAGGAGAAATCTGTCTGGTTTTATTTCTGGTAAATAAGTAATTTTTTGGGAAATTAGATCTATAAAACTGCAGGGCATGATACAAGGATAATAAATGCATAGAAGCTTTCATATTTATTAATTTCCCATATTACAAGCTAGAAACCAGCCAGAGTAGTTTTCTAAATTGGGATAAAGATTTTTTAAAGCAGCAGGTCTTTTAGCTGCAGATTCTCATACAAAACCCACCAGTGAGGTTTCTGAGTATCAAAAGACTGCGAACTGTATTCGTATTTGAGATAAGGTAAACAAGATCATAATGTGAAATGCACAGCTCCTTAAAATTATCTTGTTCGTATGTCCCAAGATGTACATTAAAAAACAAAGCAAAGCAAGAAGTGACACTTTCCAAAGTCTTGTACCAAATCAGTCAATAAAAAGTGGCTTGTAGAGATCACTTTCTCAGAAATTACTTGCAAACTTCCATTTAGTGTTCTGAAACAGGAATTATAAGTGGCAAGAAACTGTTATTCCAGGCTTAGAAAGTAGAAACTCAGGTACTGGAAGTTTATGCAATTTCTTCGGAACTCACAAAAGACTTGGGAACGCAACTCCTGTTCTTAGCCTCAAGAGCCTCCATACATTTTCCAGAAACAGAAGATGTTATTGTAATGACTGTATTGTTTTCCTTAGACAGGGACTGAGTCTTCTCCCACGTTATTTTCTTGAAATTGTATCTTTGATCTTTCTTGTCAAATTGCTTCTTGTGACTGTCAACAGGGCATTTAAAAATGTGTAAAGGAAAAGCTATGCCACATGGCAGGTGTAAAAAGCAACAGTTCTAAGGATTCATGCAAATATTAAAACATACCTCCTACATTTAACCTGGTGTTGCTGGTGTTTTTCTCTTACAACACACAGTAATGTTTCATTGTTTCCTACAAAACTACAAAGGTATACTTAAATTTTTCCTTTTACTTTTATCCCGGTAATTAGTCATGACTGACATTTAGAGACGTGCAGGGTGAGATACCCCCATGCATTTTCTTTTGACATTCCTTGAATTAGGCTCAGTGCTAAAAGAAAACATTTTCCTGCACTCCTCCTCTATATTTGTAAATGAATGTCACCCAAATGGCATTACCATTCAAACGTTGCAGTGAAATTTCGCATGCTGATAGTGCAGTGTGGGAATCTCCAAAATTGTCCCCCGTAGGTTCGAATTCAGCCCCTGAAGGTTCACTTGAGTTTAATTTCACTAATCACACGGGGACAGTTATTTTTTGCTCTCGCTCAGCTTCTCTTTCACGTGCGAGCACACACACCACACACACACACACTCACTCATGCTGCATCCCTCCCGTTCTGTGCACTTAAGTCCAGATTAGCTCCGACCATTCCTGCACGCAAGCGGAGGGCGACACAACACCATGGTGCCTAAGACCATAGGTGGGTCGTTTGCTTCAAGCCAATTTATTCACATTTGCGATGGTAAGATTGATTTTTATCCTGCATTTCTGAGTTTATTTAACTGATTTCAGAAACTGCCACAGAGGTGGGGGCAGAGATCGTCTCCAAGGTTGCTGTCATCTGGAATTTTATGTCCTTCATTTTCTTTCACTCTGTATGCCTGTCACATCGGCTTAACTGTGAGTAGCGTACTAGCCAGTACCTCTGGCATACTGTATATTAATAGAATATTGATATAGCCCAAATACTGTTGTGGGATTCATCATTTGGTAAATCCTCTGCCGTCTGCAGTTTTACAGAGTCGTTTAATTAGCAATTTTACAACCTCCTATTCTCTCATTAAATTAATTAATAATTAAGTTCAAATATAGGCATCTTTAATGTCATAATTATATTTCAGTTTTATGGTCACCAGAGTTTAGCTCATTAGGCAAGGTAGTCATAAACCATAGCTCTACTTAGGAGCTGAGGCACTGATGCACAGGTAGTCTGCTTCTGCTTGGTATTTTTATCCTTCTCACTTTCTCCTCT
>NW_009594462.1:0-13074 GCF_000690535.1 Cariama cristata | reverse complement strand
AAGAAAAAATAAAAAAGAAAAAAACAAATGATGCAAAGGCAATCACTCCTCACCACTTCCCAGAAGCAGACCAATACCTAGCCAGTCTCTGAGCAATGGCTCCTTTGAAAGACAAAACCTCCGCACCACCAGTTTTTATTGCTAAACATGACATTATATGGCATGGAATATCCCTTTGGCCAATGCAGGTCAGCTGTGTTCCTTCCTGAGCCCCTTCCCAATTTCTTGCCGTTCCCAGCCTACTCACCGTAGTGTGAGAAAAAGAGAAAGCCTTGACTCTGTGCAAGAATTGTTCAGCCATAGCTAAGACATGGGTGTGTTATTAACACTGGTTTAGACACAGATCCAAAATACGGCACCATATCGGCTGCTATGAAGAAAGTTAACTCCATCTCAGCCAGACTTAGTAGAGGAGCACTCAACAGAGAGGTTTGCTGGTCCGTGCCAAGCAGTATTAGATCTCTTTCCCAAAGACTGTACATCCAGGAAAGATGTGGGGTTTTTTAAAGAGAAATGCATTGTCACTACTGTGGAAAGTAATAGAGATACAGAAGGTTTTGAGAAAGACAAAGTCAAAAAGCCCTCAAAATCAAATACAATACATTTAGAGTATCTAAAGTCCAGGTAGAGGATGGTTTTGATAGATTTTAAAGTGAAAAATGTAGGTGAAGGAAGAAAATACAGTAGATGTGGACCTTTAAGTCCAGTGCTATCATTTAGAGCTGAAAAACAGAAAATAGGAGGAAAGAGGACTTGGGACCTCATTCAAAAATCAGATCACATACTTTTACATGCTGCTTCAGCTTCAGTCTGTCTGTATTTCCCAGAAGGAATGTTTGAAGGAAAGAGACCCATTACTTCGGGGTGTCCAGTTTGGATATCCCAGTTACTAAATAGCAGCTGTTTGGTTACACTGGTGAGACTGAAATCACTTGAATTAGACATCATCTTTCCTTCTATGCCCAGTGGTCAACTTCTCCTGCAGTCCCATTTTATGTGCTAATGTAGACAGGCTTCATCCTGCTCTTGCTGTGGTGCCTCAGTCCCTGACCATAAAAATCCAAGTTTCCACGTAAGAACTTCACAGACAGGTACTGACGATAGTGTGACAATCAGGGAAGTTTAAGTCCCATAGACAGATTCTCATTATTTGACTTAAAGCAGAATAAAGGCAATATTGCTGCTTACAGAGACCCACACAGAGCTACAGCCTTTCTTTAAAAAAAACCACTTCTCCAGTCTCTAGTCAGTTTAGAGTAGATTTTTAAGTTTGTCATTGAGTTCTAAACAGGAAGGATATGAAGATGTTAAAGAAGTTTTTCCTGGCATTTGCCTCAACTCCTTAAGCCTTAGAGATCACATTTTGCAGATCTAGCATATAAACAGATTGCATTCTCCTCTGTTACCACCCTTCCTGTTCTTGCCTTGTCACCAGACTGACGTTCACTATTGCTTCTACAATGCTGCTAAAACTGAGCCATTAATTATCCCCATAACATGAAATATTTTGGCAAAATAATCAGCCAACTAACATGAGGAATGAATTGATCAGAACAACTTGAACTTTGCTGTCCCTCAGACTGTTGTCCCCCTCTTCAATTACTGCATGGATTTTGCTGTGACACAAAAACATGTAGAGATGGCAAATAGCACCATGTTATTACCCTTCATGGTTTTGTGGATCAATGGGATTTTTGCTTGCTAATTTTAGATGTCCAGCTTTAAGCCACCAAGGAATGGCAGGCACTCCAGGTAATGCCAAAAGTTCATGTTTTAAGAGATGACTTTTTGCAAAAAAAAAAGCTGTACCTGAAAAGTCTCTTGCAATGGGTAACAGCAAGGGCATATAAAGTCAGTTATGCTCTTCAAAGAGCCTGGGACACCTGAATGGGAAAACTTAAAGTTTGACTAGATTCTTAATGTACTTCAGGTTTTGCTGAACTTGTACAACTTTCATTCTGTGGCAATTTATACAGACACAGATTTGGAGAAGGCTTTTGCTGAACTCTAGTTCCAGAGCAATTTATGCCACTTTCTCTCTGGAAACAGAGATGATAATGAAGTGAATTTAGTGTTCTCTATTCAAAGGCCATTTAGTTCCTTGATTAGATTGTTTTAGTAATATAAATTGTCTACTGCTGGGAAAAAAATAGCCTAGACTTTTCAATCAGCTTTACCATGAGAACCAAGCCTGAGAAAATGTCGTTTTAAAAAACCCAACAAAACAGAAACAGAAAAATGAATGTGCCTCTACAGCTTAGCCTGATAATAACCTCATCTGTAAAATTATATGAACTCTGTGTTCTGGAACAATAGTATAAATGAGTTAATTGTAGATCTAAAAATTGTTTGCCAGCTGCTGTCTATTCTGTTACCAACACCTGTTTTGGCTCATGCCCTCATTAATTAAAATGTGATGAGCAAGCAGACAAGTTCAAAACATAGTGCTGACAATGTCTGTACAGCTGACATGAAATCCATATTTGTAGTCCTCATCCAAAGCCAAGAAGTAATATATCTGTAACGCAATAGATGGGGGGGGTTGTTGGTTTGGGGTTGTGGTTTTTTTTTTCCTTCCTTCAAAACTGCTACAGTAATGAATCTGTTCATTAAGGCTACATTTTGGCTGTGGTAAATTGAGGGTAGAAATCATGGGGTTTCTAGAGCAGAAAAACATCAATTCAAAAATTATACCTATGAAATATTACTAGTTAACCATTCCAAACATCATTTGGGCATTTAAAAATTAAATGCAGATTGGAAATACATAAGCTGTTACCAATTTTCATCGTTGTCTATTTCTTCACTTGAGAACTAACAGCAGCTGTAGAATATAACTGGATAATATCCTTTTTAAGAATTTTTACTTCTCAGCAGCATTTTTATGTTCTGCAGCAGAAGCCACTAGACCCTCATGACAGTCAGTCCCACCTGCTTTTCAGAGTTGCTTAAGCCAGTTGGAAACACCTCAGAACTCTGAATGCCACCCCGCTTAGGCTGAAACTTCTCAGAGCATGTAACATCTATGCTCACAGGTCCCTGGATGTGTTTGTCTTTACCGTGGTCACCATCTTTTTCCTACAGACCCAAAAACATTCAGGCTAGACCACCAGGTAGCAGGACTCTGCCTGGATTCCCCAAAGAAGCCCCAGCTGTTAAACATCAATAGAAATATAAGTAATCCAGCAACTTATGCCAGCAACTTGTAATTCTTCCACAGAATTGCCTACTTTTTGGTGCACTCTCCCATAGAATGGAAAGCCTTGTCCTGATTGAGAATTGTATATTAAATTCTGGAAGAGAGACTGAAGTAGTATGTTGTGCTATGATAAATATGTTTTACAATGCAATTTGATCCTGAGACAGCAGAAGAAGCATCATGGGACCAGAAAAAGACCAAGCTGGAGGTAGTCTGATCCTAGCCTGTTAGTTAGGGAACTCTTAGCTGCAGAGTACCAGCAGTCCAACCTTGCATGGTGAAACTTACATGCATTAGAACATCACTGGATAAAACCATTCCTGGAAGTTGAGTCCTGGACCCTAGATGTGCCTGCTCACCGGTCAGTGTCCTACCAGGAGAGTCAGCACCTCCTAATTGCTGTTCTTCTGGCCCTATTCCTGGCCACGCAAGGGCTTTAACTTCAAGGGAAGAAGGAGAGGAAGGGCAGAAGGAGAGGAAGGGCAGAAGGAGAGAGAGATTTATGCACGATAGCCTGAGGTATCGGAGAACACATGTGACAACCACCTTGACCCTCAACATTACCCTTCACTGTAATGAGATGCATCACAAAACTGAAAGGAGCACCCAATCATGTAAGAACTTACTTCGGTATTGAAAGGTCTCCCTGATGATCATAAATAGCTAGTTACCATACAACATAACCTAATGCCAAGGGAGAAATCATTATCTAAATAAACCTTTAATTAACAAGATCCTGGCCTGAAACAATATTTCTCAGAATGATCCCTTCCAAGC
The DNA here is from genome assembly GCF_000690535.1 of Cariama cristata. Lineage (NCBI taxonomy): Eukaryota > Metazoa > Chordata > Aves > Cariamiformes > Cariamidae > Cariama > Cariama cristata. The sequence goes on along the minus strand of NW_009594462.1, from coordinate 9,098 downwards.
TTTTAATCAGCCCTCCAGCAGTGATGAATTAACCAGTAGAAGTCAGCTACCTATAGACCATCTGTATTGAACAAGTTGAGACTACATGGGTAAAAAAAATGTAAACTTGCCAGCTCATCCACCTAACTCCTGCAGTACAATACAACCAGTCAGAGAACCAATATGTCCTGCCTTTGTACCTACAAGATGCACCAAATGTTCTTATGGAAGATGCACAGGTGAAACAGAAAGACCACCTTGCACCAGAATGAGCTTGCTCAGACAATTGATAAACAACAAAAATAGCTGGGAAAAGACTGTTTCTCACAAGGCAGTCCTGAAGACTCTGACCTTTCAGTCCTGATCCTTCTGGGAGATCTACAAAATCCTTTAAAATATGACCCTAGGAACAGAACCCACAGTTCTGCAGGGTGCTAACACATACTAATTCAATACTCTTTTTTTTTTAAGATAACACACAACTGTAATTCCCTGATAGGCTCTCTACATTCTGCACTTTAAAAGAACAACTTCTCTTTCCTTTAAAGATAATCACCCCATCATCTCTCCTCTTATAAATGTTCTTCTGCTTCCTAGGTACCAACTACCTTTGCTTTCAAATGTTGTAAGTGATTAATTGATCTAATTACACTCTGACCAGTTGTTCTCAATTTGTATTTAGTTTTGAAGATTTTTGCTTCTACTTTAAAAAGCAAAGACTTTGTTTTGTAAGTTCATATTCTAGCCTTTACTGAGATATGAAAATAAATAAGCAGGTTGTAGTCCAAACTGTGATTTTAGAACAATTTGATTTGGGAAGATGTGATATGAGGGGAGCATCTTCCTCAGTCTAAGCATCTTATAGAAGATGTCAACTGTGTTAATGTCTAATTTCCTCTTTTCCTGATGTTACAAGAAAATATTTCATAATAAGCACATAAAATAATGAAAATTGTTGAAGAAATCCCAACAGAGATATTTTCTCCAGAAGTGTTTTGCCTTGTCTTGTTTTTTAATGTAAAACTTCTGAATATTAGTTTGACTCTGTATCATGTAACAAAATTAAATTATTCTATACTACACCTACTATTTAAGATATTTTGTTTCTGAAATTAAGTTGGTTTAGATCTTTTGCTTTATTTTTTTTCCCAGGTTATCATTAGTGCTGTGATTTTTTTCCCAGATTGTTGGAAAGAAAAAAAGCACAATTGTAAAAATGAGAGAAAAGGAAAGTAACAAGCTGACCTTTTCTAGCACACAACCTAGACCTTTTTAATACTTCCTTCATTTTTTTCCTGCCCCACATTCTGGACTCGTCCAGCCTTAATGTGACTGTGGAGATGACTGTATAGTGTTTATCTCATCACATATCCTGGTGTGCCTTACAGTAAATACTGCAGATGAAGAGGCAGACAGTCCACACCTGAGAGCCAACTCATATTATTCAGAAATCTCCTCAAAATGCATTTTAAGTTGATTTCCACAGCGAATCTCCATGTTGACTGGTACCTAACTGTTCACCACAGCAGGAGATATGCAAAGGAAAACAACTCCTGGCAAGGATTCACTGCTCAAAGAGACAGTTATTCTTTCATGTTGTTTAATGATGGCTTTAGAGCTTCTTCCTCCTTTAAATTTGCAACCTCCAGATGTTTACAGTTCTTATTTTCTTTCTCTCTTTTTATTCACATAGCCTGTACACAAATAAAAACAAGTGAAATTCCCATTTCCCCAGTGATCTTTAAGCCTTTTGGTAGCAGCCAGTACCAAGACCATATATTAATTGTCTTTATTCTTTGAATTTCTTACAATTTACAAATCTTTCAGCCAGTGTGTTCTTCAGAGTCATAGAAACTGTGCTGCATTTTCAGACTTAATATTGCTGCAAAGTGGAGGCATGAAATTTCTTCAATGGCAGCTGAAAATATGGTGGTGTTATTAGTTTTTATATATACTTCTAAAATTGCCTTCTAGGCCTGTAATGCAGAGGAAAAGTCTATTACATCAAACAGATTAGTAAAGAAGCACGAGGAAAATTGAGACTGCCATCTGCATATATTCAGTACTAATAACATTGCTAGCTTTTGTTTAACAAATAGAATCCTCACGTAAAATTAGACAGAAAAGACAATGAAATTAAGCATAAGCCTAAAGTCGTTTGATTCCATTACTGTAAAAGCCCATTAGAAAATAATTACATTGCTACACTTACTGCTGTTAGTGTGTAACCATATTGGAACAGGTGATATTGGTACTGGAAAGTTTTTTAGAAAGTATTTTGATTCAGGAGCAATTATGACACAGCCCACCAATTAACTGCAAGTTCGGAGGATGTGGAAGAGGGACAGACTTGAGCCTCAAAGCATCTCACATTATTTGCAGAAGGCAAAAGGTAATCAGGTGAGGCCAGAGGTATTTGAGCAATTAAAGCATCATTTCATATATTTAATTTGGAGCACTCCACCTGATTTAAACATAAATTATGTTTCCAAAATTGCCCTCATTGAGTTGTTACACAAGAATCAGAGCTGAGGCTGCCTTGCGTAATGTATCCTACCCTTGCTAATCCAAAGGCATAGCAACACCACACTGAGGAGCTCTCAGTTCAGAGAACCCAGAGCTTAATCCAAACATGAGAAAACATCCACATGTCATGCAAGAACTTGCAAGACCCTAACTTAGGTGCTGCCTGACCCAACATTATTTCATCTAGTCCAAATTCAGTGGTTTTTGATCCATCCTCCCATGCACACCATGGACAGGTCTGACCTTCCCCGGCCAGAACAGTTCAAAGCAGGGCTAGAGACGTCTTTTCAGGGAACCTGGCATTGGTGACTGTCTGAAGTGCGTTCAGCTGAAGTCTACCCAGCTCAGTTTCCCAGACACCAGGACAACTGCTCTGGTACAGGACTGCACATTCTTTAGGAAGGGCACGAAGGCTATAGGTAAGGTACCAGTGCCATGGTATGTTCTGTCACTAGCTTCTCTGGTTGTTCTTAGGGTGGTTCACTGCAGAACACTACAACCAAAAATAACAGTGATTTTGGACAGACTGGCTCCAATTCAATGTATTCTCATTTGCATCTCTACAAATTCAGGCTAACTTTATAGCAGCCATTTAGCATACATTAGCATAAAACAAGGCAAGTGAGAGACAGGGGGGATGAGGCTCATTAACTTTATATCTACTTTTATGTGGAAGAATTGTAAGGGTGTGTACTGAGTCTGGTTGGGATGGAGCTAACTTTCTTCATAGCAGCCAGTTTTGGATCTGTGACTAAAACAGTGTTGATAACACACCCATGTCTTTAGCTATGGCCAAACCATGCTTGCACAATGTCAAGGCATTTTCTTATTCCCCCTCTGTTTCCCCAGCAAGTAGGCTGAGGGTGGGCAAGAGTTTGGGTGGGCACACAGCTGGGGCAGCTGATCCAAACTGGCCAAAGTGATGTTCCATGCCACATGATGTCATGTTCAGCAATAAAAACAGATTTATGTCTTTCTGAGGCAGTTGTTACTCAGAGACTTTCTGGGCGTAACTATGCTTCTGGAAGGTGGTGATTGCCTTTGCATATTTTTTTTTCTCCCGTTTCCTTCACTTTCAAACTATCTTCACCTCAACCCACAATTTTTTTTTTTCTTTTATTCTTCCAACTCGTTCTCCTATCCTGCTGGGAGGGGGAGTGAATGAGTGAGCAGCTGTGTGGGTGCTTAACTGCTGGCTTGGGTAAACTGACCACAAGATCAAACTAAGAAATGCTCTACATTTTAAAAAATTAGACCACTGAAGAATCTGGATATGGATTTAGGAGTATGTCTGTATTCATCACTTGTGAATGTAATGTTTCCAAACATGTTACTGATTGATCATTTTAGCATTAACTTTTGCTTGAGCCTAAGATAAACGTGTAGCTTTTCCTATACAGCTTTGAATAAATATAAGAAAACAAAGATCAGAAGTGGGGGTTGTGCATGACATTGTTTTTCACTTTGTATTTTTCCATACTTGCAGCAGAAAACACAAAGAATATGAATTGTGACATCACTGCATGTCTTCAGCTACACAGGGACTATATTCTAGCCCCGTGAGAGCATGACTTTCAAAGGAGTGACCTAATGGCTGAGATGTACAATATGTCTCACTGTTGAACTATCCAGCTTTAGCAAAAGTGACCAAGGCAAAGCCAAGACCAAGGGGAGACATTTGCAGTCGTTCAATGTGCTGAATATAGTCAACTAACCAGTATGCCTCAGCTAGGACCTGGTCACCCATGCAGTCAGACACACCTCCAAGGGGAAGGCAGATAGATTTGGAGGGAGGAGGTGGTCACTATAGAGGCAGGCCAGGGTACTTCGTTTCCTAAATTAGGTCATCCCATTAAGTGCCTTAATCTAGGAGGATATAGCTAAACTACAGCTCAATTTGTCTTTGAAGTGCCAGAGCTTTGCTCATGGGTGGATTTGAGATCTTTTGGTCACTTGAAAGGGAGGCCATGGACTACATCCCAAGACAGTTTGCATGTAGCCACCTTGTTCTGGAGACTAGACAAGCCAGATTTTACTCTAGGTTAGCTGACTACTGTTGATGTACCTAGAGATGACCGGAGATGGGAGCAAGGTGTTTTGCCAGCTCCCCCATTTCTCACAGATTTTACTGTTTCCATTTGAACTAGGACCTGGTATATTTTTCTCAACATACATCAATGTGTAGACAATAATACATGCTTTGTCTGTTCTTAGTGTTTTAAGAACTTTTTCCTTGTTCACTTACAATAAAAGGCTGGAATTTTGTACTGAAGTGAGGTTTCCATTTCCTCCTTTTAAAACATTTTTTCCTCTGGTGAGTCTGCAGCGTTTATCAACTGAGTAGCAATCCTGCCTGGGAGTCTGGCATTTGTGCAGGGGGAACCTGAGCAACATCAGGTATTCAGCTGGATCTCAACATGTTTAATTCCTTGCTGACCTGCTCCCATTTGTCTCTGTTGTATGCATTCAAGCTGTTTAAAAGAGGCATGGCAAGATTTTACCTGCTGCTTTCTTCAAATTGCTTGGAAAGCTCTATGCATTCCTCACCAAGACAGACAATGTAGATTTTAGAACAACCTCCCCAAATTGACTTGCTGCAGTTTTGTACATGTGGGAGTATGTGTAGATGCAAAAGTCAAGAAATCAGGTGGAAATAATACCTAAAATTCAACCATATTAAATATTAGCATTGAACTAACAGAGATTTTCCCCAAGAAAAAAGTTCTGATTTTGCTGGCTGGTGCTTTTACTGTGTTAGACTCCAGAAAAAGTTTCTAGGGGTTTGTTGCTGTTTTCAGCAAAGGTAATAAAAAAAGAGCATCCTGGAATTATGAGCAGAACTTAATCTGGAATATTCCACTGGTTGAAGCATTAAACTTCTTCATGGCTCGTATCACCTTCTTTTTAAAAACAGCTGTTAATAGTGTGGTCTCAGGGTGTTTCTTGCCTCAGCAAAGGTAATAAAAAAAGAGCATCCTGGAATTATGAGCAGAACTTAATCTGGAATATTCCACTGACTGTTTGAAACATTAAACTTCTTCATGGCTCACCTTCTTTTTAAAAACAGTTGTTAATAGTGTGATCTCAGGGTCTTTCTTGCCATTCTAGTGCTCTTGCCACTTCAATTCCTACTTTTCTTGTCCTGAAAGTTGAGGCTGATTACCCTAACAACCTGACATGAATTTTGTCAATCATGCAACCTGTGATTGGGAGGTTTTAAAGCATGGAGAGATAGATGTAGGGGGAGGAGGGGGAAGAAACGGTGCAGGAAGTCCCATTTATGTGACATGGGTGCTCAGTGAAGCATGACCATAAATCTCATTTGAAAACCTGCGCTTTTTTTATACGTGAGGTGGTTTTTCCCCTTCTTGCAACACTCTCGCTTGGTTGCCTGTCCAACTCTAAGACTGTGGATGTAAAGGAGAGTGGGAGAGAAAGGGTCAGAACACACATTTACTTTGGATATTTGTGTGAGTTTAGGAATTTAGGACTAGATGTCTAACTCCCACTTTTCCTAATCCAATGCATCCATGTCATATTAATATAACAGACAAATGCCTCCTTACAAGTCCGTTCTCTCTGCTTCACTAAATCTTTGAAAGTCTCTTCCAGGACCTTTTTCCTTTGATAGTCCATTCCCTTGCTAAATTCCAGCCTCAACTTCTTTATTAGTTATGTCCCATTTTGTTCTTCTGGCAGTACTATTCTTTTCCTTAAACAGTTCTTCCTCCTTCTTGGTACTTATCTGATTGTTATTACACTTAGGGTCTTGGTTGCAAATAACTTCTTCTGCCTTATAAGCAGGCCAAGGGTCAGATTTCATTCCATAAGAAAATGCTCTAACTTTTCCCATCTCTTCCCCTCCTTCTTTTTCCTACCTTACATGTTTGGTTTGTAAACACTGTAAAGCAGGATATGTTTAAATCTAAATATATATGTTTGTTATCTTTAACAACAAGGCTCCTATTTTGTCTAGAGCCTCTGGGGACTCAATTGCAAGTTAATAAATATGACAAGGAACACAGACAATGAGGAATAGCCATCCTACTCATCTGTGACCCTAGAGGAAATGAGTTTACATTCTTCAGAGTGCTTGCTTCTTATCACGACTGGTAGTTCTCCTTGATTAATTTTTACTGTATACTACAGAGAAGCAGTGCAATTCCCTTCATTACTGACCTGGTTGATAACATATACTGATAAGAGACAGAGATGAGATCAACATGACCCCTGCCACGTTGCTGTGCTGGTGGCCCACCTCCTGAAAATCCATTAACATTGCCAATCTTTTTGAATCATGAATCAGTTTCCCAGGCAATGTTTCTGTGTTGAACAATTACAATGAATAACTTCCAAGTTCATGGTAAAGAAATCTATCCTGCTTCCTTGGTGGAAACACTACAATAAGCAAAGCATATTTTAAAGACCTGAACTTGAACAAGAGTGGATTAAAAACAAATATGTGCTCAATGTAGACATGTAAAACACCCTCTGAGGTGGTTGGTACAGCTACAAAAACAGAAGGATTGGCTGCCCTCCAGCCATCACTCATAGAAACAACCATATGGCTTACTTTACCATAGAATTGTCATCCTATGGAAATCAGTTCTAATAGCTCCTACTGAAAGTCACTCGGGCTCCTGTTTTAACAACTCAAACAATAAAAGCATAACAAATACTTTGGGTCTGTGGTGTTTCAAGCATTCATCTTTTGACAACTCCTCTACAAAATGGAGTGAGTGAACATCTATCTCTTTTGTAGCCTGTTCTGAAACTTTGCATTTGGAAAATGAGTGCAGATTCTCTGCCAAAGCTGGGATTCCTCAGTGCCTTCTGGCAGCAGTGCAAGAATGGTCTACCAGAAGAACACCTAGTGATATGCATCGTTGGGTGGTCTTAGCCATAATACTGAAACTGTGGGCTATCCAAATGCTTTGCATGGAGGTGCTGATGGGCATAGTTGCACAGCACATGCCAGCAGTGCTGCAGCAGGCGAAGGACCCCAGAGCTGTAACATCCTGTATACACCTAAGAGTTTCTTGTGTTGGTTGCACTGAAGATTATACTATCCCCAAGCTGTGGAGAATAAAATGCTACATCTGAGGAATTGAGATAGATTCTACTTAGCACAGAAAGAAAGGTATGTCTACACAGAGAAAAATCTAATGAAGAGGTGATAAGGCAGAAAAAATATTTCCAGGTTAGTTAAGCACTATAAAGAAATAGTAAGCAGAGTATTAGCAAGAGCTTTGTTATCCATCACAGTTCACCAATGAATTCTGTGGTCTTATTTCCTTCTGCAGGTCATAAATATATCCAGGAACACCCTCTTTTCATATCACCACCCAAAACTCAAACCACAAGAACTTTTCAGAGACCCAAAGTTCTAAAATTTTCAATTTCTAAAATCCATAAACAATGGTGATTTTTTTTCTTTGCCAGACTATTCAAAGTTCACACCAAAACAGATGTATCATTGTATCAGGTGCCGTACCCAGTTGTGACAACAGCTCCTGTTTAAAAGAGATTAGTACCTAAACAGATAAGAAACATGTAGCAACTTCATAATGATCTGCCAGTAGAACAGTTTGTTTGAAGTTTGTCAAATATGCATGATATTGTACAGGTTTTTTTCCAAGTATCTGTTTGGTGTCTGACTTTTCTCAGAGTATGAATAATCTATTGAGTTAATACTTAAGTAAACAGAATTTGGACTTCTAAATTCAGAAGAATATCTGCAGTTTAGCTGCCTGGGCATTGTGTTTGCTCCTGGCCAAGTCTTTGCACACTGAATTGCTGGAAGCATGGTAATAATGAATGACACTTTTGAAACCATCAGAGTAGTTAAAAGAGAAGCCAGACCCTTTCATTAGAGTGCACTGATTTGCTTCAGATCAGTTAGAGTAGGTACAGCAAGAATGAGATAAAGATGAAAAAGCTAGACTAAAATGGAACAATTAACCTCTCTGCAGGAAAAATGGCAGAAAAACTACCTAAGCCAACTGCAGATAGCTGTAATTAAGGGATTGCAACTGTCTTTGAACCAGCTAAGAAACACCACAAAGACGAAGACTAATCTGTTTAGTCTAGCACACTACCTCCCACTGGTTCAAGATGAAGGTTTATGGCCTGTGATATTCAGGAGATTAAGATAAATGACCGTAATGAAATCTCCTCATTTTTAGCTCTGTGAATGCCACCAGGAAAGACGTATTATCTTCCCCACCTTGCAGTGGTGCCCTTAATAGTGCCATAGCAGCCCAGGAGGAAATCCATGCCTATGAGAATACTCAAAAGAAGTGTCTGTGAGCAACCACCATGATGAAAACAACTTCCTGAATTATTCTTCACTCCATTTCACCCTCTGAACTTGCAGTGGTAGCAATCTACCTCTTTTTTCCTGCCTTATATTTGGAGACACCCATCCTTCTTTACATCCTTTTCTGAAACTTATTTAGCTGTTTGACCAATAGGTTGTATATTAAAGTTACTTTCTTCTTAGATGCTTTAAATGTACTAATTTTTGATGCAACAGCTTTATTGCTTCATTATAGCTATCATTAATTGACTATTAATTAGTATCTAGAAGACAC
>NW_009594461.1:0-1878 GCF_000690535.1 Cariama cristata | reverse complement strand
CCTGCCAGGTACAAACAGTTCGGGGCCCGGCGAGGCGGCACGCTCCGGTCCTGAGCACAGTGGGAGCCCAGGACCGGCAAAACTGAGACCTCCACCAACATTAAACCTCCAGGAGAAGGCGAGGCGAGGCTTTAAGACACCAGAGCAGCGGAGCCGGTGATCCAAAGGCTTTTCCCAAACAGCTGAAAATCAACCTTGGGCTGCAAAAAAAATCTCATCGAGAGAAAAAAAAAAAAATAAAGAGGTTGGCACCGACACTGCAGTTGCGTGCGGTGAGGGACACGCGATCACCCGAGCGTGGCTGCGGCCAGATGATACGACCGTCTGCAGGACACGACAGAGCCCACTCGATTAAGGTCACAGAAGAGGTTTTGGGGTGGTTTTGGGGTTTTTTTTTGCAGCAGGGGTTGGGCAGAGAGAGGATTTTCCCGGGGCGCCTCAAACGGGGTTGGCTTCAAGAAGACAAAACGCCTGTTGATCGTGGGCAGCGATGCCGCACGTCGTAGGACGCGAGGAGGGGGCTTCGTTGGGATCGCACGCTTCCGAGGTAGGGTCGATATTGGATGGGTGCCGACCCAAAAAACTTCAATTTGTGAGAGTCTAAAAAAAATATAAGGAGCTGTCGTAAACTGGTCCATACGGAGTCGGTGGAGCTGAGCATCCCAGCTCCAGCAGCATTTTGGGGGGGGAGAACGCATTTGCAGAAGCAAATGGGGGGACGGGACGTGCGGGATGCTCGGGTGCCATGGAGGGTCCTGTCCCCGACTCCCACCCCGCCGCAGATCAGCCCCATTGCTCCTACGCCCCGTTTCATTATTCACCGCACTAAAAACCACGTCCCTTGGCTGGTATTGATTTGTGCCCGAAGGGAACAGATCGGAGCCGGTCCCGTACCAGCACCCGGCGCTCTGCGGCAGCACCGTCCCGAGCCGAATCGCAGCAGGACAGACCCAGCCGAGCGTTCCCAGCCCCGCTCTCCATCAACTGGCACAAACCGAGCATCACCAAGATACGGCGGGAGCCCTTCCACCGCTTTCATCCCGACTCAAGGCTGTCGAGTCGCTTTTGGTTTCGATCGGCATAACCGACGGCAAGACGAAGAAGCCCTTGGAGCTGACCTTGCGGAGGAACCGGCGGATGCTATCCCCATCTCCCAGCACCAAACCTCCAAAATAAACGACCTGCCCTCTCTCCGGCACTAAAAAACCATCTCAACCCTGGCAAAGTGCTGAGTAAGCAGCGACGACAGAGTCCCCTCCTTTCAGGAGCTGGGGTCGGCTTATTTTTAACATCTTTTCCTTTTATTGATTTCCATATCAGGTACAAAAGATACATTACGTGAAACCGTAGAGCCCTCCTAAAATGGGTCCGCGGTGTTGCCTCTACCGCAACCTCATTGCGGACAAGGGAGATGCAAACATTTACTGTAAGAGCAATAAACAGGCAAAGAAGGTCGAGAAGGGAGAAAACCTGGATACGGGGCCCTCTCCCAACGGCACCTTATTTCTGGGGAACCAAATAATAATGGGTTTGGCCACAGGTCTCATCCACCCAGGGAGAAACCAGGGCAGGAAAACCCTCCTTCATGCCGAACACCCCCATTTTGCACAAAAATAACAACAAAACCAAACCCAGAGAGCCCCAAACCGGTGCCGGGATCCGGCAGAGCCGTGCCAGGCAGCGAAGTGAAGGGGAAGATGGGTGCTGGGAGAACCAGGGAAGCACCCACCCTTGGGTGCGGGGCTGCCCGCCGAGCTGCAGGACCTCGAGTGGGTGCCACCTCCCTGCCTGGCACCAGTTTTGGGGAGTCTCCCGCTCCCGGGGACCCCCTTTGTGCAAAGGTGCGCAGCCGGGCAGGATGCTCCCTGCCAGCACCAG
>NW_009594460.1:533-880 GCF_000690535.1 Cariama cristata | reverse complement strand
ACCTGCTCCTGAAACAATAAGCAGAGATCAACGTTCTGGGTAATTTTACGATGCAGAACCACACAGCCTAATTCCATTTTTAGCAAGGGAAATAAATGAATCTCTGCTTGCTCCCCTCTCCTTTTTTCCCCGCCTTCCCACCCTCATTTGGTACCGCTCCATGTGGCAACATCACACGATCTCTGAACATTTTAGCTCCTGTAAAATATTTATATTATAACACAAGGAAGGAAATCCGTCGCTTCCAAGCCATGTAAACATATGCCTTCTAACAGCTGGATCCCTGGCAACGCTCGCCCGGCGAGGAAGCAGCTGCCCGGCTGTCGCGCCCCCAGGCATTTAACACA
>NW_009594460.1:0-300 GCF_000690535.1 Cariama cristata | reverse complement strand
CAATCAGTCTCAGGCATGTCCCCCTAGGAAATTATGTGGAGTAATTAATCAAAAAGCTAATGAGAAATGTGTTTTCTTTCCCAGCCTAACACCACATCATATTCTTATTAGCCAAGGTTATTACAATAGTAATCATGCATGCTCCGAGTTCAGATTGGGTTTTTTTGCTCCACTGCCACCAATTTAGAAAGCCATTAATGGAAAAGATAAACCCCGATACACAAACCAGCCCTTTGTGTTTATTCACCTGGCGTGTGATAATCGCCGCACGCGACCCGCACCCCGCCAACACGCGTTCGC
>NW_009594459.1:1700-5102 GCF_000690535.1 Cariama cristata | reverse complement strand
GCTCACCACCGGACAGCCCGGGGAGGCGGTGCCCCCATGGCGACGGCTCTAGCCACCCCTGAGCCCCCGTGGGTTGTGTAGTCACAGTGAGCACTGTCACCGCTGAGCCTGCCCTCCTCTGCACGAGTCCTGGAGTCCTTTATTCCTTCCCCAAATCCAGCGTACCCCTGCCAGAGGCTGTGAGATGGCGAGGACTTTGAGAAGCAGCCTGTTCACTCTTGCCCATAATGATGATGAGGAGCCCTACGCATGTGCACATGCAGCTCCCCACCACCGAGCACCCCCGAAGCAGCCCCATGGGTCCCCCCAGGTCTCGCCACCTTCCTGCCTCCCTCCTCCCTTGGCTCCTGCCTTGCAGCGTTGGAGGAGTTTGGGGGCGATTTGGCTTCTTCTTGGGGCCTTTCCAGATCCTCCATCCAGGGGAGCCCTGGCAGCTCCCCAGGCATCCTGGGCCTTGGGAGTGCGGGAGGAGAGCTAAAACCCGGGGGCTGTTTCAGGAGACTCGGTATCTCCGAACCTGTGAAGATGCTCCAGTCACCACTTCTGATCCAGCAAACGATGAAGGTTGAGAAATTAAAATAATAGCTAGATATGCTTCCAGGAGAGCGATTCCTCTGTGTAATTATAATATGTATTATCCTCCCTATGAAAATACATTATATTGAATAAATTCCCTCTTTGAGCAGGGCTATTCATACTATTCATTTGTTTCAGTTCAAACATTTTTAGCTCATATATCTGGCAGGTTCTCGTGCAGCTTTGTACGTTCTCTGTGGCTTATTTATCTGCTTTCTGTGTTGCAATATAGGCCAGCGATAAGAATAAAACCATTATAGATTTGTGAACAGCACTTAGATTTTTCAAAGATAATTTAATCAAAGCTATTAGTAAGTCAGGAAGAAAGATTGCTTTTTATTCGGCACAAAAAACCCAGGAGCCCTCATTCTTCTCAGAAAATGTTTGAACCACCTGAAGTCACTCACAAGGACTTGAAAGGGTGACGGCGTTTTTGCCAGGGAAGAGATCCGTCTTGAAATAGCGAACTTCAAAAGGTGGGTGTTTCGGCACTGCCTTCAGGAAGATACTATTAAACAGTTCTGACCTCCCCATTTACATCCTTTTCTTTTTCTTTCTTTCTTTTTTTTTTTCTTTCTTAAGACTTTACAGAGGAGAAACACTTTTGTGATTCAGGGAACCCGTGAATACTTTGCCAGAACATAAATTTCACCCAGCGATGTTGGGAACACAAGGAGAGCCTTAATCTGCTAATGAATGAGCTCTGCAAAGTGAGACCGGCCCCGCTTCCACATCCAGAGGGATTGAATTGCAAAAAGGAAGCGGGCAGCCCTCGCTGCTGGAGGAGAGAGATTTTTAAAAGTCCTTCTGCTTTAGCACAAATAAATAATGCATCAGCCGGATCCGGGGTGGCGGAGAGCGAGTCCTTCCCCTGCGGCACCGGGGAGCCCACCCAAAGTTTTCCATGCCGGCTGCTCGCCATCGCGCTCGCAAAGCGGAGATACACGGGATCGTAACCGCTGATCTCTAAGATGACGGTGTCCCTTTAATTTAATATCATTATTTTTGACCGGCGCTAGCAATCCGGAGCGCTGAGCGTTTTCATCTCTCATCCTGACAAATGCACGCTGTAATTCTTTGACCAAAATGTCAGTCTGCTCTGGAAATGACTGGCCCTCAGAATGAGAAAGATTTCCAGGGGATTAAAACCGGGCCATTACTCTCCACTTTAAATGCATTCAAGGCTCTGAAAGCCGTATCTGCTTTCGTTCCTTTTGTACGAAAAGTTATTGACTTATCAAGGTTAAAATACATTCGGTATGGCCCAATAAAACAGGGATATCTCCGCATTCGTGCTGTCATTTGCAGGTCCGTTTTCATGGCAACAGGGCTCTTTTCTGCACATTAAACGGTTCAGTTGTGCAAAGTTCAGACATTACATAAACAGAGAGGTAACAACAAAAAAAAAAAAATCAATGAGCTCATAGGCATGGAAAAAGGAGATAGCATTGATCGAGGCAGGCATCAATATTTGGGATCGCTGCCTCCTGCCCCGCTCGCAGCCCTCCTGTGTTGGCAAAAGGCACACAAAGAGATGCTGAAGGACACGGCGGGGGGACGGCATCTTCACCCCCTCCACCAGCTCCTGCCCGTAATTAATATCACCGGGGCACAGCCCGGCGCGGTGAGGGGCGGAGGGGATGCCCACCCGCCAGGCTGGGGATTTATTGCTGCTAACGAAGGTGTCGGCGTGCAGGTGGGCACTTCCCGTGGCTGGTTTTTGGCTAACGACCCTCATCCCCATTCCACGGCAAATCCCGAGAGGTTTTCCCCAACTGTTTCCAAATGTGGCTCCCCACAGGGCACCGCCGGGATGGGGGTCTGGAGAGGTGGCTCGCTGCAGGCAAGGACAGGGCATTTTGGGGACACGAACAGGTCGAGCACCTTCGTGGTGGTGCTGGCACCGTGCCACGGTGGCTCCGGCAACACCAGGCTGTGGGCATGGAGGAGCAACGGTGCCGGCAGCTGCGGTGGGGTGTGGGGTGTTTGGGCGAGTGCCTTTGATGCTGATGGGGGATGTCAAGCTTTTTGCTTCCCAGTCAAAGAGGGGGCGAGAGAAATTCCGGTGTTAAAACACTCGTTAGAGGGGAGACACCAACATCTGTTGGGAAAGCAAATGGAGAGCGGGAAGCGGAGTGAGATGGCCACGGGCAGCCAGGCGTGAAGCGGAAGGAGGAGGAGGAGGAGGAGGAAGGCAGGCAGAAGTGGGGGTGTCTCCGAGCTGCTGCTGTGGCAAGGAGGATCTGCTGCCCCTCATCCCATGCCAACGTGTGGGCTTGCTCCTGAATCCCACATCTCACCGGTGTAAGAGCGGAGTTTGCCCACTGGGAAGCCCAAGGCGAGAAACTGGTCCCATATTGGTCCCTTACTGGGATCCCCCAGACCTGAAACACACCAAGTGCCAGGGCCAGCCTGGGAGAGCCAGAGCCTGGGGGGCACGAAGGGCAGGCGACTGGTCTGGGCACGGAAAGCTCCCATTTGGGCAAGGAGTTGTGTCCCAGGAGCATCCTCATCCCCGTCCCCCTGGGTGACACTGCCGTGGGTGGTGGCGGAGGCGCGGAGCTGGGCAGCACTGGGGGGGCTACAGGGGTCAGGAAGGCAGAAGCTTCTGTGCTCTCTGGTTGCTTTCTTCCCCCCCACACCCCTCCCAGTTTATTTATAGATTCAGCAAGTTATTCAGCTGAAACAAATCTCTGTTTCAGGCAGGTCCGGGGGCCGGCGGCAGCCTGCGTTATCGCCCAGGCAGCCATACGTCAGGCAGCGCGTTTTTCTGTGGGGGCACAGGCAACACGGCAAAACACACCAGGGGGTGGCAGGTTGCAGGGG
>NW_009594459.1:1398-1600 GCF_000690535.1 Cariama cristata | reverse complement strand
TGGTGCAGGGCGTGGGGTGGGCTGGTTGGGGTCGGAGGGGCCGGGGTGCACCCTGTCCCCCCAGCACAGCCCCCAGCCCCCTTGATGGCGATGCCGGGAGCGAACGCTCGCTGTCAGCCAGAGTCTATTTTTATTCCCTGCTTAAAAATATCCCCGTCCGGGTCACTGGCACATGATGGATCATCGCTCCTGCAACTTCCCC
>NW_009594459.1:949-1301 GCF_000690535.1 Cariama cristata | reverse complement strand
AGCCCCCAGCACCCTTCCCACCCTGTAAAAGCACTGAGGGGACGTCAAAGCACCCACGCCGTGAGGGTGCAAGAAACACTCGTGTGCTCCTGAGGCTGGGGCACGACAGAGCAACAGCCCTGAGAGTGCCCCGGCACAGCCCCGTGCCAGCTCAGCATCCCAGCAGCGGTGGGGGAGCATCCCGGGGTCCCTGCCTCCCCGCTCTCTCCTGTCCCCCCACTCAGTCCCCTGCCAGCAAGGGAGCAGATCCCATGCCTTTTTCTTTCCTCCCCATTTGTGTTTTGTGAAAAATTCAACCTTGCTCAAAGGCTTGGGTGAAAGTCCTTGTGCGAAGGGATGGGAGCACAAGGAA
>NW_009594459.1:0-932 GCF_000690535.1 Cariama cristata | reverse complement strand
CTGCGTTTTCTAGCCTTGTTAGTCCCGAGCCTCTGATGCCGTGAGAGATACGGGGCTGACTGACGGGTGATTTGGTTTTATCTCACCTGGGAAGGTTTCATATCCGGCACAGGGCCCTCTCACAGCCTCTTTGTGTGGGAGCGCTCAGCAGCATCGCTGGGCAGGGGCACAGCCGAGGGGGATCCGAGGGGTCCCCACACCTCCAGCTGTGGAGGGTACCCATGGTGGGCAGCACAGCAGCGAAGGTATAGCTCCCAGAGAGGGGTCGGGGGTCACAGCCACCTCCAGCTGGGTGCGGTCCCCCTCTCCCGTGGGCATCACCTCCTCCCTGATGGTCCTCAGGGCACCTTTTAGCCCGCAGAGACCCACGGGGCTTGGGGTGCCTCCTCCTTTGGCAGGGGGTCAGAGCTCCATCGCAGGGGATTCACCGGCTCCTTGGCCGAAACCTTTTGGCTTCGTGAGCGGCCGGTTCCTGGAAACACGATCAGGGCTGGGCGTGATGCTGCTTCTGGGTTTGCTCCTGCCCCATCCCTTGAGCGCAGCGTTACGTACGGATTTTCCACACAGATTTTTGATTTCCTTTCTGTTGCTCCTTCTCCCCCCAAACGACTCTATTACGATGCTTAATTGCATTTACGGAGCGGTGCTGGCATGTGCTGTCAGCCTGGATTACAGGGTGGTCTCTGCTGAGAGGGGCAGCCCCGGGGGAGCACGTGTCTGCGGGCAGCTGGGCTGGAAGCCGGGCTTCGGGAATGAAATCAGAGCGAGCCGGAGATTCCCGGGAGATCTTCACCTTTAACTTATTTGCTTCTTTCCCCTCCAAATCTGCTGACATTTGGAAAAGGGGAATCATTGCAATTTGCTTGTTTCAGCAAGTTCCCCCTCTCCCCTGTGCTGCTCCCGGCTCGGCACGGCTTTGCCAGGCTGTCAGC
>NW_009594458.1:0-2674 GCF_000690535.1 Cariama cristata | reverse complement strand
CCGGCCCAGCCTTAAACGGTGACAAGGCCTCACTGCAAACACCTGATGTCATGGCATACTGAGCTGACATCACTCCAGTCATTAGAAAATGTTGGCCTGCCACCACGGCTTTTCAGCTTCCCCCACAGGTGCTCTCCAGGGCCAGCTCTTTGCTTTCCAAAACAGACTTAGCATAAGAGGAAGCATCTATACAGAGGGTTCAACTCCATTTCAGAAATGCACATCCCAGAAACGAAGCTACCAGCAGTACAGAGAACCCACGGCATCTCAGGGACACAGGGACTCCCCCCCAGCCAAGCACTGGTGAGTCCCCAGAGCTGGGGGAGGGACATAAAAAACAGGGGAACAACTCAAGGGAACAGAGAATCTTGTCCAGTGTCTGGCTGATGGGTCTTGCTCACGTGTTGAGGCTTTCACTGATCCCCAGATGCAGGACTAGGAAGACATTTTCCTTCCTTGGGATTCTTTGGCTAGGAGGTGAAACCACAGGAGCAGTCATGTCTCCTACAAGAGCCCCCTTCTCCAGCGGTGGTAACTGGTGGACGCTGAGGGAAGACTCAGAGCTGGACAAGCAGCTGGGATACTCACTATTGTGCCCTGTTCCATTTCAGCAGCTCAGAGTCATTCCTGTATCTGCTGTGACAATGGACCCTCATGGCAAGGAAGGTCAACAGCATCCTGGGCTGCAGCAAGAAGAGCGGCGCCTTTTTGATCTTTCCCTTCTATTCAGCACTGGTGAGGTCACGTCTGGAGTGTGGGGTCCAGTTCTGGGCTCCCAAGTAAAAGAAAGTTACTGGAGTGAGTCCAGTGAAATGGTGCAGGGACTGGAGCATCTTATCTACAAGGACTGGCTGAGAGGTTTGGCAGTGTTCAGCCTGGGGAAGACAAGGCTTGTAGGGATCTTGGCAATGTGTGTAAAGAGCCGATGGGAGGAAATTAGAAGACTCTTCTCAGTCTGATGTCCTTGGGACCCCACTCCTCTGTCACAGGGAGGCTCTGTAGGGTGAGAAATTAAAGTTATTCAAGTGCTCAGACCAAGGAAAGACGTCAAACTGTGACCCTTACTGTGTTCCGGGTCTGTGAGCACCAAGGGGAGGTTGTTCAGCACTGGGAGGTTCCTCTGTGGGCAGTCAGGCCACACCTGGCGTTTTCCCAGCCCTCCACGTCAGAAGGTGCTTGAGCATCCTCTCAGACACACATACCCTGCTGGAGAAGCGCTGCCTCTCAGCTCCAGGTCTCTTTGCCAAAGGGGCCTGGGGCACCTGAAAGTTCCTGTAGGAGCCTGAAGGAAGAGCTCAAGCAGGCTGCTGTCAGGCAATAGGAGGCTGCAGGCTGTTTTCCTGCTTTTTGCTCCTCCTGGAGATCACAGCCAGATGTGAGAGACAGATGGAAACGGAGAGGAAAGGAGATGATCCCATGTGAACCCCGGGTTGATCTGTGTGCTGGCCTGGCCATGCCTGTTGCTCTGCTTTGTTTGTCCACCTGCCAGGAGTTCCCTGGAAACACAGCTATGAAGTCCAGCTGGGAAAGTGAGCAGGGCTGATCCTTCACTCTGTGCCTCTGAAGTCTCTGACCGTGGGCTTTGGACAGCTCCGTCAGCTACTCGAGCCACACAGAGTTCCCTGGGGACTGGCTGGCATCCACAGTTTCTTCTCAGAGGTCTCCTGCCAGTTCTCACTCACCTCAGACCTCCAGCCCTTTAGGGCAACTCAGCAACTCTGTTTCTGACTCGCTCATTGAATAGGAACCTGCCATCCCTTGAGGCTGTGGTCAGTGTGCTATATTGGCTTTAAGGGGCAAGGTTTTGGTCACAGGGGGGCTGCAGGCATGGCTTCCGTGAGAAAATGCCAGAAGCTGTCCCCAAGTCTGATAGAGACAAATGGAACCATCACTGGCCAAAGCTAAGGCAATCAGTGATGGTGGTAGTGCCTCTTTGATAACATATTAGAAGGGGAAAAAACTGCTACACAACAGCAGTCAGAGAGGAGTGAGAACGTATCAGAGAAAAACCTATGCAGACACCAAGGTGGAGGGGGAGGAGGTGCTCCAGGGTCTGGAACAGAGATTCCCCTGCAGCCCATGGTGAACACCATGGTGACACAGGTCGTCCCCCTACAACCCATAGTCTTTTTTGCCCGTGACAGCAACTGCTGAGTGATCTCCCTGTGCTTATCTTGAGCTACGTGCCTTTTGTTACATTTTCTCTCTCCTGTCCAGTTGAGGAGTGGGAGTGGTAGAGAAGCTTGATAGCGTCCAGCCAAGGTTAACCCACCACAGGTGCCCAGGCCATGCTTTTACTGTGTCTCCTGGGCCTCAACTCCAAAGGTTCTGAATCCTGTGAAACAAGCTCACAGCCTAAAACCTGAGCCACTGTGGAGAGTGCTTGAAGGTGCCCATGACCTTGACATCCTCTTCTCCTGTTGATGTGGAGCTTCAACTCCTGACTCCGTGGGCTGACTTTGTAATGCAGGCAGGAACATTTTGAAAGCTCCATGAAAGCCTGTAGCTGGAGGATACAGTTTTAAACCTCACATCCAAGTTTTAACAAAGTAATGAAATGTGAAACCCCTTGTGGTTGTTCTTTCCTAAGTTAAGTTTTGCATTAGCAACTTAGCACTGGAGTCCCTGTGTTCACAGAGCAGAGCACAGCCCCTGCTCAGGGTTCCCTCGGCTA
>NW_009594457.1:0-2793 GCF_000690535.1 Cariama cristata | reverse complement strand
GCGAGGTGAGGAGTGAAAGGGAGCCGGGTTCCCTCAGGGAGGGGGGAAGTTGACGCACCGGCCTAAGAATAGCTCGGGGAGGGGAAGCGTGGACGGTATTGTCCCCAAGGGTAACCTCCGCCACGCGTGTTTCTTGTGCCCGACTTGTGTCAGGAGCGCTCGGATTTTCAAGGGCCCGCGCGTGGGGGAGCGGCCGTTTCCCGGTGGAGGAGGTCCGTGTGCGGTGTTTGGGGCGGTGCCTCGGCGGGGCGTTATCGCCTTCGCTCTCCGGTTGTGTTTCAGCCGCTGATGAAATTGCAGCCAGAAGCGGAGGAGTCTTTGGACCTTCCCGCGGTCGGGACCTTTGACTCGTAGAAGGCTCCGTCAGGAAGCTCCGTGGATCAGAAGAGGGGAAGGAAGAGGCAGGGGTCGGAGGGAGCAGACCCCGTCCTGGAGTGTGGGGAACTGGGGGGGGGCGAGAAGCAGCAGCTGTATGTGGAGTTTTTGGACAGTAAGTCGCGTGGATTTTTACTCTGTGGCTGTACGGTCCGTGTTATAGAACGGTTCTGAAGAAAAGGAAAGGGTACGAGAGGGTGGAGGCTGTCTTCTGGGGGGAGTTTGTTGCTTTTTGAGATTTAAATCTTTAATTTCACTCTGCCGGCTGACCACCGAGTTCCAGAGTTTTAAAAGGAAAACAAAGTCGTCCTGAGCCCAAAGTCTCAAATGTTCTTTAAACTTTTATCCAGTTGTTCAGTGATAACCTGAACGCCAAAGTTGTTGCTTTATTTTGTTTGTGTGAAAGTGGGGCAGAGGAAAGACAAACCCAACCAACCTGTTGTGTGGAGAATTCATCTGATGCTGTGGGGTGTTTGTGTTGGTTTTTTTCTTTTTGTAATTCCCAAACCCTCCACCTGTTTTTTCTTCTCCTCTGCCAGAAATGCTTTCTCTGAAGAAATACTTCACCGAAGGCCTCATCCAGTTCACCATTCTGCTCAGCTTGATCGGCGTACGCGTGGACGTGGACACCTACCTGAACTCGCAGCTTCCCCCCCTGCGGGAGATCATCCTTGGCCAGAGCTCCGCTTACACCCAGACCCAGTTTCATAACCTGCGTAACACCTTGGATGGTTATGGCATCCACCCAAAAAGCGTAGACCTGGACTATTACTTCACCGCTCGCAGGCTGCTCAACCAGGTGAGGGCCCTGGACAGGTTTCAGGTGCCCACCACCGAAGTCAACGCCTGGTTGGTGCACAGAGACCCCGAAGGCTCCGTGTCCGGTAGCCAGCCCAGCGCCGGCATCGCCCTAGAGAACGGCAGCGGTCTGCAGGATGGGAGCAGTCCCGACAACGGGGTGAGGGAGAGCGGAGCTGAGCAGGGCTTTGGGGAAGAACTGGAAGATTTGGGAGCGGTGGCTGCCCCGGTGAATGGAGACCTGACCAAAGAGGTAGGCAGGACCTTCTTTCTGCTGTGGTGGGAGGGGGGAAAGGGAGCCCCTGGGGGGGCTCTTGCCCTCTGGTACCCACCCGAGGGAGCGGTACTCTGTACGGTCTGTGTGTTTAGCACTTGGGAGGAGCGGGTCCCCGCTTGGGAGTGGCGTAATACTAAATTACGGTTCAGTTAGAGGACTCCAGGGGTATGCGTGGGGTGGTTTTTCCTTTTTGTTTGTTTTATTCTTGGTCTGAAAATAATAGTGAAAGGAGGGCGAAAGGCTTGGGGTCAGCGTTTCAACCTGTGCACATAGCTTTGTGTTGTGAAACCGATAAAACGAGCCTGGGAAATAAACAGGGGCATTGGGTAACAGCCTCATCCCAGGTGTCGAGCGGGTGGTTGGGTTACTTGGCTCTGGAGTTCATCCAGTGGCGATGTTTATTGCTTGGTTTTCATCACAGGCGGGTGGAGAGAGGTGAACTGGAAAGCGGTTTATTTTTTTTCTTTCTGTCTGAGCACAACCTTTCGGAAAGGCTGTGATGCAATGCTGGTCCCTGGGAGCTGCTGCTCTTTTTCCCTTTTTGGCACCGCTCTCTTTGTCACGGCATGTTCAGCGTCTCCCTGGCCGTGGCGTGGGGGGATGTTAGCGCTGATTTGCAGCGTTGGGTCCTTCCAGCATCCCTCTTGCGTCTCATAAATTGCGTCTGGGACGAGCTGCTGAGGCGCTGAGGCATCTGGCCAGGAGGGGAGCCGAATTCAAGCGCCGCTGCCCCTGTCCCCTGCAGCGAGGGGTGGGCAGCTTTGCAGGCAGCTGTCACGGATGCCTGGGGCTTTTGTCTTGTGGCTTCGGCGCAGCGGCAGGCAGGGAATCGAGTGAGGAAAGCGGTGTGAACGCGTGCACGCCGGAGAGACAAAGGTGACGATTGTTTCGGGGCCGTACGCGGGATGCTGCCGTACGTGGACGGTGCCTTGGCTGTAACTGCGGGCAGCTTTCCCCTGCCCGCGGGGATCTCCTGGCTCCGGAGGCGTTCGGTGAAAACCTCGCTCTGGGCTTGCGACCGGCGACCTTGGAGGCGTCAACGAGAGGAGCTTTGGTCGGAGGGTGGCAGAACGCAGGGCAAATATTCACACGTTTAGGTTCCTCCCTGATAATTGAGAGAGGTAATTCCCTGTCTTGGGAACGTGGAAGAATTTGATGAAATGCCTCGTTACAAGGTCGGGCGCAGCCCGTGGAAGACTTCGCTGTTCTTGGCTGAGGGCGTCGGGTCTGGGGGAGCACTTTCAAGTGCAGTGTAGAGAAACCAGGGTCAGATTTTAGGGAGAACTGCTGCGGATTTGAGCGGCAAGAGGCCGGTAACGCTGCTGGTTTCCAGAGGCCTGTTT
>NW_009594456.1:0-1604 GCF_000690535.1 Cariama cristata | reverse complement strand
AGGTAGACCACATCCACAGCCCTTCCCTCCTCCACCGAGTCACCTTGTCATAGAAGGAGATCAGGTTGGTCAAGCAGGACTTGCCTTTCATGAACTCATGCTGACTAGTCCTGATCCCCTGATTGTCCTTCACATGCCTTGTGATCTCACTCAGGACGATTTGTTCCATCACCTTCCCTGGCACCAAGGTCAGGCTGACAGGCCTGTAGTTCCCCGGATCCTCCTTCTGGCCCTTCTTCACATTGGCTAGCCTCCAGTCATCTGGGACCTCCCCAGTTAGCCAGGACTGCTGGGAGATGATGGAGAGTGGCTTAGCCAGCACACTCGCCAGCTCCTTCAGTATCGTCAAGTGAGTCCCATCCGGCCCCATAGGTTTGTTCATTTCTAGGTGGAGCAGCAGATCGCTAACTGCGTCCTCCTGGATACTGGGGGTATTATTCTGTTCCCCACCCCTATCATCCAGCTCGGAGGATTGGCTACCTTGAGGATAACTGGTCTGGCTATTAAAGACTGAGGCAAAGGCGGCATTAAGTACCTCTGCCTTTTCCTCATCCTTGCTGGCAATGTTAAATATAATCGTATGCTTTTGTTCAGTGGATGTACATACTTCAGTTGCATGGTAAATTGCGTACACTTTAATATTTTATTGAGTTGAATATAGAGCACTGGATCTGCTTTTTACTCCTTAGGTAACAAGGAGGGAGTTTGGCAGTTTAACGTCTGACAACCCAGCATGTAGTCTTTGCTTTTCAGGGAAGTTATTGAAAAAGTCATTGCAGTGGTTATAACCACTCTTGGTCTCTGCTGGTTTACAAATAGACTACAGTTAATGTCATTACATTTAAATTTTTTTTTTTTACATTACTGAAGACAGAATCACAAAATGGTGGGGACTGGAAGGGGCCTCTGGAGATCACCCAGTCCAACCCCTTGCCAAAGCAGGGTCATGTACAGCAGTTGCACAGGATGGTATCCAGGCGGTCTTTGAGAAGGAGACTCCGCAGCCTCTCTGGGCAACCTGTGCCAGGGCTCTGCCACTCTTAAAGTACGGAAGTTCTTCCTCATATTCAGATGGAACTTCCTGAGTTTCAGTTTGTGCCCACTGGGCATCACTGGATAGAGTTTGACCTCATCCTCTTGTCACCCCCCTTAAGGTATTTGTGAGTATAGATGAGATGCCCTCTGAGTCTTCTCTTTTCCAGGCTGAACAGACCCAGTTCCCTCAGCCTTTCCTCATAAGGGAGATGCTCCAGTCCCCTCATCATCTTCACTGCGCTTCACTGGACTCTTTCCAGTAGTTCCTTGTCTGTCTTGAACTGGGGAGCCCAGAACTGGACACAGCACTCCTGCCCTGGTGAGGCCCCATCTGAGTAGAGGGGGAGGAGAACCTCCCTCCACCTGCTGGCCACACTCTTCCTCATGCACCCCAAGATACCATTGGCTTTCTTGGCCATGAGGGCACATTGCTGGTTCATGGTCAACTTGTTGTCTACCAGAACTCCCAGGTCCTTCTCTGCTGAGCTGCTCTCCAGCAGGTCAACCCCCAGCCTATACTGGTACATGGGGTTATTTCCTCCCAGGTGCAGGACCCTACACTTGCCCTT
>NW_009594455.1:112331-113385 GCF_000690535.1 Cariama cristata | reverse complement strand
GCTCCTCGTCTCCGTACCTCTTTGCTTCTTCCTTCCAGCTTTTGGGTTATCCCTGTTGTTCTGCGTTCCTCTCCCTCCGGAGCAGCTATTCCTCTTCGATCCTGCTCCCTGCCAACCTTCCCTCTAAACTTCTACGTGGGTTTCGGCAAAGGTGTCAGATTTCCTTCCTCTTTATCCAGAAAATGCAACAGCCCTTTTCTCTTTCCTTGGGCACTCTCTCCCTGCCGACCCTCTGAGCCTAGACCCGAGGAGGCGAGGGGAGGGATGGCAGAGGCTCTCCCAGCGAGGTGCGGCACCTTTCCCCTCGCCCTGCCGACAAGTGACAGAGCTTGGCTGTTCTGGTGCTGCCCACGATTCCTCTGGCATGAGGGCATCATCCCACCGGCTTCCCATCGTCGACTGGGGCACAGCCGATCCTGTTCCTATCCCTGGTGTTTGTCCGCTCCTCACCTGGAGGTATTTTGATCCAGATACTGAAAAGGACTCAACGCTGGGGCTCCTGGTACTAATCCTTGGTCTGGTAAAGCAACCTCAGAGGAGCCCAACTGTATTGATGTAATTCTCTAGGTAGGTTTCTGTAGTTCTCTAGATATTGCCAGGGCTGTGGCTGGGAACAGGAGTGTGGGACGTGGGCTCCGCCGGTGCTTCCAGCGAAGCATCCCCATCGGTGGCTGGTGGGGTAGGAGCCGTGAGAGGGGAAGGGACCCACACCTCCGGTCCCCTCTCAGCGACCCGAGATCCAGCCTGGAGGAGCTGCTGTAGGGCCGGGGGAGCAGGGACAGCTTGGCCCACGGGTGAGGGAAAGGGGAATCAGGCTCGGCATGACAGCTTGTCAACCCCAGTTGCCTGAATAATAACTGTCAGAGAGGCGATTTAAGAGCAGAGTAACATCCAGTTTTTAGAGTATGGTCTAGAAGTTGTCTGTCTTTTCTGCATTGTGTTAGAGCTAGTTGATCTTTGAAGGTGCTACTTAAATTTTGAGAGCTTTTTCTTTAAGAATGTGGCTTTTTATTAACATTTCACCATAAGAAAACTAAATGCTTAATATGCTTTC
>NW_009594455.1:51808-112300 GCF_000690535.1 Cariama cristata | reverse complement strand
TCCCTACTGTTTGTCAATATTTTGTAAAATCAAAACTTTTCCAGAGGGAGCTTTTAGCATAAATATTTCTTTTTTTTTTTTTTCTTTTTGTATTAGTTTGCTATATGAAGTTTAGGCAAATGTTTGTCTTGTCTAAGTTCAGTCTGATGATTTTCAGAATATTTTTTTCTCCATATTTCAAAATGAAGATAATTTTTCTGAAAATCTTAGTCTAAATAAAACACTAATAATACAAAAACCCTGTTCTGGTCATCGAGCAATGAGCTCTTAGCTCGCAGAATATAAGCCTTACACTTCAGAAGGTACATCTATTAACCATTAAAAGAAACCCAAACTTTGTACTTGGTTAGTTCATAGATCCTGCTAGGGTTAAGCAAGTCTTTTAGAAAGGCATCCAAACCTGGTGTAAAGACACCCAGCAACAGAGGATCCATCGCTTCCCTTGACAGTTCGTGGCAATGGCGAGTCTGTGCTATTCCTGATTTCCAGAATTAGTTTGTCTGGGTTCAGGTTCCAGCTATGTATTTTCTCTACTATATTGAAAACGCTTACTTCCCCCACATCCCACCTCCATAAAGTTATTTATAGGCTGTAATCAAGTCACTTCTGAATTTTCTTTTGCATAAAATAAATAGAATGAGCTCTTTAAGCATCCCACTGCAGGACATTTCCCCCAGCACTCAAAGCAGTTTCATGGCTCTTTTCAGCACCTCTTGCAGGTTCTCAGCATCCTTTAAAAATGACCCCATACAAATTCCATTCTTCCAAGGATTTTATTCGCTGGCATCCCATGACAAATACAACTGAGATAGAAGAGAGAAGGACTGTAGCAAGTGCTTCCTGTTACAGAACGCCCAATATTTTTCCTGAAACGCTAATTTAACACATATAACACTTAGCACAGCAGATGTTTGAATTATTTTGTTGCACTGTTGAGTAGGTAAGGTATAGAAGAAACACTTCCGTTAAGCTTGCTTGGAACGTGAGGTTTTCTCCATCCCCATTCTTTCTTCAGTTCTAGGCAGCAAGGTTTCTTTTTAAACTGGACTGAGGTCTTTAAAAAAGTTGCTCAGTTAAAGTATTTCCATACTTGCACCAACAAGGAAAGGCCAGCAACAAAGATGATGAAGAAACAAAATTTGTCCAAAGGCTTTTTCTGGACATTCAGCAGGGATTACTATAAAATGAATAACTTGTTCTAGAATGCTATTTCAGTAATATTTGATTCTTCCCTTTACTGGACACAGAAATACAGTTAATATTTTAAAAACACGATCAGTGTTAAGTGTACATCATCATCATTTACATTATTTACTACTGAAAAAGAATTTTTCATAGGTAGTACCCTTGAAAATATGTGGTTTTATGCCTAGCTGCGCTCTATAAAATATGTACACCCTATAATGAAAGAACCTACTTTTCTTTTCGGTTTTCAAAATATGTTTTCATTCCATGATCATCAGTCGGAAAATGTGCATCGTGGTCTAAACTCTTAGAAGGGTCATTTTTTGGTTTCTTTGAAAGTTTTGAGATGCCTGTTAGTGGCCTGATTTTCAGAAGATGTTCTGAAACACCTTTATAGTCTTTCAAGTGGGCATTGAAATTGCTAGTCTCTTGGGAGAACATAGCCTCTCCCTCCCCCTTAAATTCTCCTCCTTTAAAAATAGAAAGTGTTCTCGGAGGGAAGAGTCCTCTTCTGGGAGCAAACATGTAAATGTAGTTAGACTACAGCTGGCAGTAAAGGTAAAAGCCGATACTTCTTGGTCTGTGGAAGGTCTGTGTATCGAGGTAGAGGAAAACTTCCAGATAGTTTCCAGAGGAAAGAGAAAACATTTCCTCTGGCATTTATTCTTTGTCCTCTCAGAGCAAGCAGATGCTATTCCCACCGTCAGCAGGCAGTTCTTGCCTTGAAAAAAAAAATCTGGTGGCAAAGTTCTGGATATCCGAGATTTGGTTTTACTTTCTCAGTTTTTAGGTGTATCCTGAACTTGGGTGTAAAGAGTTATTTGTTTTGGTTCGATTTTCCGTGTTTGACCTGTATTTGAGCTAAAAGAGTGTCTGGCATAAGTAAAGGCTAAAATGATTTGAAAGTATGAGATTTAGTTCCCTCTAAATATATCAAGGTGAAAAGTGTTACGATGTCATGAGAGAAGAACAAACCTTCATGGTGTACCAGAGTAGTTTTTTGGAGAGCATTTGAGTGATCGGAGAGTTGTACATTTGCTATTCTAACATTTCAGAAGTTCAGAATTTGGAATGGGAACCTAGACATATTTTGGGAGGATGTAGAGGACGTAGCATGAGTACCTCTATACACCCTTTGGGGGGATGTAGAGGACGTAGCGTGAACACATCTATACACCCATGCACAGCTTTACTGTATTGTCATGAGGGAGGCACCTCTACCCAGCAGAAGGAGAAAAAGAGGGAAATCAGTGAACAAATTATTTTCGCATGTTACTGAGAGCCCTGTGGTGGTGGAGCAGCGGATTGCGTGGGGTTTGGGTGAGCGTGCTTGAGAAGTAGAAGATACCAATGGGGGCTGGTGTTGGACAGCTGGGAGCTGCCTTTGGCGCTACAGGGAGGGGATGGACTGGGAAGGAGAGTTCATACTTAGCAAAATGTTAAAAATGTTACCTTGAAATATTGCCATGGTCACTTGCAGCATGTGTTACACTTCTTTAAAGTTCTTGGGGCAGCTTTAGCTTTTGCATCTAGTTTTCTTTCCTTCTTTCTTTCTTTCTTTTTTTTTTTTTAACCACATCTCTTTTGTGCTAATGAATTGACACAGCATGCATTTTCATGCTAGACCCATGCCTTTTCCTTGGTCTCCACCCCTGTCTGGAATTGTGCATCCCCACCCACAGCACGTAGCTGCCGAGAGCCCCATTTTGGGGAGAGTAATCCTCCTTGATGAATGCCTATTTTGTGCAAGTTATACAAGAGGGTTGCATTGTTAGAATCTTCTGTTGAACTTGCACAAAAATAGTCCCTACTCAGGGTGAATAGGGACTGTGTGTCACTAAAAAGTACTTTATTATTCATTACAGCCTTGCTTGTTAACTGTCACCCAAACTAAAGAATATCTGTTATCAAATGTATCCCATAGAGTTAGCTTAATTGCTCATAGGGAAGTACTTGGAAGAGATTTTAAAGGACAGAAAACAGTGAGCATTCTCTGTACTTAACGATATGCTGCTTTTAAGTGCACTCATGCCAACAGCAACAAAAGAAGTGTTTAGAAAACAACTTGAAAGGCACCAAGAGAGAGATGCAAAGTGAGTGCCACACTGACATATCTCAGTTGGAGCTTTGTTGGAGGTATTTCATGCCTTTGGGCATTGGGGCAAAATCTCCAGATGACTAATGAGTCCCTCTTGGCTTCCATGTGGGGCATCTCCACTGCCTGGGTGCTTTGTAGTTCCCTTTCAGAGGTACAATAGTTAGGACAAGGAAGCAACAGTTGGTGAACAAAAGATGAGAAGAATTCTGTAGCTCTTCTATTTTGCAGGCTTTGAGGGGCTGTTTTACAAGGGGTTTTTTTGTTCTTTATGGTCTTTTTTTCTTGTCCTTTGGATTTTGGAAACACCAAGAAAATGAAATTTTCTTACAGCTCCCCAAAAGTAAGTCCCTGGGGCAGGATGGAGGTGTAGCCACAGTGAGTGATGCAAAGGCTTAAAATAACGAGGGAATGATTTAATTCTCGATATAAACAAGTATCTTAGAAGTAGGAGAGGGAAGAGGGGAGGTTTTCTAAGGCACATACAGAAATTTCAGGAACGAGTATCACTAATAGTTGTGCTTGAAAATCCCTGAAGTGTTTTTAAAACTTCCTCATAATTCAGGTAATTAAAGTAATTAAAACAAGAAAACTTGTACAGGTTAAATGTGGCTCCTGTGTAAGGAATGTTCCTTGTGATAAAGTGCAGTTGTAAGATTGGATCACGCAGTATCTCCTACTTACAGATCTTCTTTCCCTTAAAACACTTTGCTACATGTTTTGTCTAGTCTGTTTGTGTTAGGACAGCCTTTAATCTAGCTTTATAGCTTCTGATATAGCTGGAATATAACCTCTTAAATCAATATTTATTCTTGATGTAAAGACTGGGATAGGTCCTTGGGACTCTGCTGCAAAGTCAAATTATTCACGCTGAGAAGTGATGTCGTATTTGAACTTCTAACCGTTCGTGCTTCTTATACCTTTCTGTGGTAAGTTAGAGAGCTCTCCACATTTCGGTGTTTTTCTTTTGTGTGTGGAGACAGTGATATTTTTATCTCTCACAGAAACCAAGGGTGTCACTGCCGGCTGTAGGCTACCGGGAAGACACTCCGGGAAGCATTTGACTGGATGTAAGAAATACACTGAAGTGTATTCAAATGGCACAGTTTGAATGAGGAAAGACGTGTCTCTAAGTAAACAATTGTGTTTCATATGTAAAAAGTTCACATCCTCTTTTTGCAAAGAAAATACGGTGTACGTGTACACACACATACATGCTTTATCTGTTTCTGTAAATACACAAGTGGAAAATGCAAGTCTTTGTGTATATGTGTATGTCTACATTTAAAATGCAGAAACACTTGCAATTACTTGTCACAGATAAAATTTTTCTGTCCGTATAAAAGTTAGTAGTACACCTGAAGTAAATAATCCACATTTACTCCAGTGTAAGTCAGGCAGTTTAGTTGGAATTGTAGCAGGAATTGTGCGCAGCTTCTCAGAACTGCCTGCGTGAGTGAGATCCAGGCTTCCTAGCAAGGACTGAATCATTGCAGGCTAATCTGCTGTGTAGGTTAAAAAAAATAAATAAATCAGCAAATTAATTACAAACAGACTGCTCATAGGGCAGCAGCTGAACTTACCGATCCCAGTTACTTTAGGAACTTCTTGCAACTGCTTGATTGCCATCTCTGTACCCTTTCTGTGAATATTTTTTCATTTGGGGCCAATCCCAAGATTGGATCAGTCAACTGGAATGCTCTCAAGGTGTTCTTATACAAAGCAGTGATGCTTTCAGGCTCCTGCTTCGTGTTAGTTTTCTGTGGGTGGGCTCTGCTTTTCCCAACACAAGAGCATAGTAAGATCTTTGCCTGAAACTCAAGCTGAAATTTATTTGAGGTTGCAAAAAAGTTTGGTTTGCTTATTTGTAAACTCATGCTCTGTTTGCTTCTTGCCAAATACAATGTAAAACCAGCTTCTTTTTGGTGGTAACATCCAGTGTGTGCTGGAACCGTGAACAGCAGGATTCCATCTAAATTGAATGCAACAATAAAAAAGAGAAACGTTAACCACAGTTATTTTTTTGGAAACCCAGAAAGGCATAGCTTGGTGCCTATTTCAAACAAATGTTTTGG
Organism: Cariama cristata; assembly: GCF_000690535.1. Classification (NCBI taxonomy): domain Eukaryota; kingdom Metazoa; phylum Chordata; class Aves; order Cariamiformes; family Cariamidae; genus Cariama; species Cariama cristata. Next base: position 106,945 of record NW_009594455.1, on the reverse strand, counting down.
TCAGTACTTTTGCGTACTGCAGCAATTTATCCATCCTATTTATACTAAGATAGATCCTCTCCCATGCCAACTTTCATCTTGGTTACAGATTCCCGATTCCTTTTACCAACTTGTCTTCAACCCTGGTCTTAGACATTTAGTTTGGGGATGTTCGAAACTCCGTGGGTTGGCTGCAGACCGTCGGTGAGGACTAGTTGCAACACAGCTGGTTTTTCCATCATTTCCCATTCCTGTAAGCGTTAAATCACTGCTGAAATGGCAGCGATCTCCCAGGTCGAGAAGGGCAGCGTATATAAATCCCGGCGACAGAGCTACTCGCAAGCGGAGCCTGCAAGACGATTGCTGGACAGGGCCACAGTTTGAGAGTTATTTTACGTGCCTTGAGGTTGAAAGGTGCTGTATATAATTTAGGATGGGAAATAGATATCATAAACAAAACAATCTTGTACATTGTAAAGATCTGGGGAGGGAGCCCCATAAACACCTGTGCAAGTCCACGATGACAGCTGGTGCTGCTTTCGGGGTCAGGCTTCCCTCTGCAGCTGTGCTTATATTCTTGAAGGAGAAACCAGCCTCTTTTCACATTCTTAAGAAATTATGCTCCCTGGCTGTTTGTAGAGCAGCAATCAGAAACCATATATGCCGCAAAACTTTTTTTAAGAAAGAGAGAAGTTAATGGGATCTGAAAAACAATATAACATGATCGGCTTCACATCTGGAGAAGAACATAAAATAACTTGTACTGTCAGGAAGATTTTTCATTTTCCGTATGTTGTTTCAACTTCTAGGTAATGTGAGCGAGGAGGTTCCTAATTGTTTGAATGATTGTGCAGCTTAGTCCAGAGTTTAAAATGCCATCTTATGCAGTATTGTCAAAGGGAGTATAGAAACGTTAAATGTTTCACATGTGAACACTTTACATAAGCAAATTCTGAAATAAAAATAACATCTTTGTTATTATGTAGCATGACCAATAACACTTCTGAAACTTTTAAACACCTACTATTCAAATAACCAAAAGAAGATATTCATACTAGAAGAATATAGTCGTTTCACCCTTATCTTCACTTTCTGTAATGTTTACACATCTGTAAAGCTGATGTGAAACTTGAAAACTTTCTCCTCATTTAACGTGTGATATACACTTTTGTCTGTATAAGAAACTGAAGAATCTGGATGCAAGTGCCAAATCAGTACATAAATCCATGTTGTCAGGTTTGTGCTGAGAGCGTTTCAGAAGTTTGTTTTTAAGGTCTTGATAATTATTGTAGATCTCTGCTGGGCCTCCATGAAATTCAAGGGGACTTGTATCAGTATATTCTGTCCTACAAAAGATGCAGGTTTTCTAGCTAACTGGGCGGGGTGGCAAAACCAAAATCTGTGTAGAAGAGGTCGCCACATTAAAGCCTTTTCCTACCAGGTAGGAAGAGTAAAAATGAGGCACATTTCAGACCATCTGTGGTAGATGTTGACGCATCGTGATTCTGTTGATGAAAATGTCACACTCCTTTCTCTACAGAATTAAATGAGTGAAACTTGTGAATTTAAGTGAGTTCTGTGTTACGGTAGTCTGACCCTGAGAGAGTTTTGAACCGTATTTAGATATCCTCAGCTCAGCTGAAGCTTAGATGTGTAACATCCCCTCTCTGGCCTCTATGATCCATCCTCTGTGCTGTCACTTTTCAAAGACCTACAGAGGTACCCAGCTTTCTCCTTTGGCTAGACACAAGGACTTAAATGGAGTATAGGCTCTCCAAATGTGGTGGGTTTGATTGCATTTATACTGTTGGAGCAGCACTTTCATTTATTCTTATTTTTCTATTCTGAAAGGAAGCCTAGGAGATGTATACAGACGTATATCTACAACTAACTTTTTTTAACTTTTCCAAGGTGCTGTGTCTTCCTTTTTTGATAACCTCCTTTTTTTTTCATTATGTTTTGTACACAAGCACGTGTCTTAAAGACTTTTAAGCTCTGATGAGTAAGTTGAGAAAAGTCTGTGTAGTTTGACTTAAAATCTTCTCTGTGAACAGAAAGAGATCAGTATGTTTCCTTGGCAATATGGCCTTATTTTGTTTTAAAACTGGTAAACAGACCGTTTTCATGTGAGAGGTTGAGCAATCAAATTATGAGCTGTTCAGAAATTTTTTTCTTACATTATTTGATTTTATTTTTGTGACGAACATCTGGACAATTTTCAACAAAGGAAATAAAAGCAGTAATAGAGGCAGTTCACTAACTCCTAAATAGCTCCTGGCAAGTGTGCTCACCCTTGATTCCTCTAGGGCAGTCCCACGGCTCTCAGTGGAGTTGTAGGATCTGGGGAATAAACAGACATCTCCATCTTCCTGGGCACTACATAAATTTGCTTCCCAGCTATTCTCAGCACCGTCATATTCAAGGGCTGTTTCAAGGTAGCGTGTGTCAGTCAGAGAAAATAAGTAGAGGCAAGGAATTCATTACTTCACAGAAATTTTCACATGGGAAAGATTAACGTTAGTCGGTCAGATTAGCATCTACCCACAAAATAATTTAAGGTGAGTCACTGAGCGAGGTGCTGTTCAGCGTCGACAGCCGGCGTAGGCAGCGAGTGCCCAACGCAGCTCTCCTCCCGCAGGGAGAAGCATGGTCCTCTCCTGGGATCTCGGCTTTGGGACAACCTTCCCCAAAGCGTTCACCGTCAGCCGCAAAATGAGCCCCTCGCAGTGATTCAGAGCTGTGACCTGTCTTTGACTGTCATCCAGGCGAGTGAAATAATTACAGACAATCACGTTATCAAGGCACATCTGAGCTAATACCTTAATTACACAATGTCTTGGAGTTATTTTTGCATTCTCCCCGCAGGCTCATGGAAGTCAGGACTATATCACAAGAGGTTGTTTTGGTTACAGCTGTGTCCTCTAGACTTGTTAAGAAATGGTGAAGTTCACCAGCAAAATATTTGAGCGTGCACACTGAACTTTACTTCACATTTCTCACCTTTCCTTCACAGCGGTTTCAGGCAAAGACTTTCAACCTCTTCACATGAGGGGAAGCTATTCTTGAATTTGTATTCCTCAATAATTCAATGTGTGGGTGCTTATTCTAATAGAAGGGTGCCTTCCTCTGATTTAGTGTAACACTTTGGCAAAGATATCACACTTTAATAAAAGCTGCTGTTCACAAGGTTACGTTTCTCATGCAGACAAGCCCTTACTATTTTTAAGATGGAGATTCCATAGAGGAGTATTTTCAGAGCAGGGATGGTCTTGCATATAGACGTACACTGCCTCTTTCCGAGCTCTGATGCAGGGTTAAAAAGTGGAGAATTTTGATCCTGTAAGGTACCCATCTTCAAGTACCATCCCAGAACAGGCCCGTTATTTCCCTCTGGAAAAGCAAATCCAAAATTCTTTCTTTAAACAGACATAACTCATCAGTTCCCTTTCTTTCAACATACAACTTCAGGTCCCAGACCCCTCTTCTGCTCTTCTTGGTTAAATATTTTTCCATGTGTGTGTTCTTTCACGTATGTACTCATTCATTTGTAGTCACGAGAAGTGCTGACAGGAAAAGAAGGACTCTTCTTGGTACCTTTCAACATTTTTGAAATTTAGATTTGTTCCAGAACTGAAGAAATCCAAACTGGTTCAGTAGATTTGGCAAGACAGAATTAAATCTGAATATTTTCATACTAATAAAAACCAGCTTTTTAACCTTTTCTTCCTTGAAACTGCATCATGACTGTGGTAATTTTATACAATTTTTCATCCAAATTAATGAAATGTTTGTGCATGCAGTTATTTGTACGTCTATAAAAGGCAGACAAGCTTGTGAATTCTGACTGGTGTGCATGCGGTCTCTTGCACACACACAGATTTCTAGGGTGGGGTTAACCTGAAGATTACAGCTCCTAAACGATCCTTTAGTGAATTAATAAGGTATCAGCTACTTTTACCAGTATCAAAATACTTGGACATAATGTTGTACAATTTTTCAGCTTGTTTACCTCCGCTTTAACAAAAGGGGAAAGCTAGAAATCTCTCTAAAAACGAATGGAGGTCGAAATAGCTACAGAAGTAAACGCCTTCCAGGAGCAGCCAGTGCTGTGTTATTTCACGAAGAACACCGCACAGCTAATGGTGTCCGCCTGGAGCCTGTTGGGCATGAGAAATATATCTATTAAATAGTTAAAAGTCCCTCTCCCCTTCCCAAACTGAGCAGAAACAACCTAAAACTCAACGGAGGGCAACCAGAAGAGATGCATTTCAGGCGACGGCCGGCCCTTTCCAGGTGGCCAGGGTGGGAGGAGAGGGAGGGCCTGGTCCCAGCTGCGCGGGGCCGCAGGAATTCGGGGTGAGGAGGTTAATGACCCGGCATCGCTGCTGCCGCTTCTCCATTGTACCGGGCCTCTGCTCAACCCCAGACGGGGAGCGTCTTTCTTATAAACAGCTTCCCCCTGCCCCCAGGGGGGACCTAACCTAACCCCAACCCAGCACCTTTGGTATGAACTGAGCACTTTTCGTGCTAGTTAAGCTGTAGAGTTTCTGGTTCCCGTCGATGTTCATTCAAGAGGTTTACTTTTTGTGGGGCAGAAAATACAAAGAAAAACATTGGGAAAAGAGGGAACAACAGTGTTGTTGATGTGAATATTAAGTGAAATTCATTCTCTCTGTAATTTCTCCCAAAGTTCACGACACCCCAGTTATGATGAGTTAGGCTTCTTGGTTGTTGGGTACAGCCTTTATTTCTGCAGTTACGTACGGGCAGGGTGTTGTTAAAGCTGCTGAAGACATTCTTTAAGCTGCTTATCAAGGAGACTTGCTTTCTTGGAGATTTTTAATAAAAAACAGTTCAGTGCTACCTCAAATTTACCATTTGATACAAAACTCTGATACTTCAGCATTTTACATAAAGGTATGTTTTAAGGGGCTTCAGTATTGGACATAAAGTTTCATTTTTAATTTAATATCAGATTTTAATAATGAGCTGCCTTTTCTTTTCTACAGGATTATTTTACAGATGAAAACAGAGTACTAAAAAAGGACCCTCAACAGGATTATCATCTGGAATATGCCATGGAAAACAGTACACATACAATATTGGCTTTTAGCAGAGAACTGCACACTTGTGACACAAATGACAAGAGCATAACGGTAAGAGGCTCTACGTATATGTAGAGAGGTGAAGTAATTAATACAGGCCAAAGGTATATGTGGTTATGAAACTGGTTATTAAAATCTCATCTTAGTAGAAGGACAGAATCAGAGAAAATCACTTTCCAAAATATCTGTTTGGTCGACTTGAATTAACCAAGTAAAATACTTGTGCTAGTTTTATTCAAATCTTATATTTTAATTTCAGCTTTCTTTGTCCTACTTTAATTCATTATGTTCTCTAATTTTTAACACACCAAGTGAACACAGGATTCAAATTAGTACCTCTGGGCGATCAAGACCCATATCCCACAGTTGCAATCACCCAAGAGATGCCAACTTGAGAAACACTTTTTAGATCTTACACTAACTTATAATTGATCTTAAAGATAGATTTTAAAAAAAAATTTGGAGAAGATCTATTTAAAGTATACATTTGTTTTGTTTCGTTATTCAAAATTAAGAAGTTGAAGAGTTTTATGATAAAGCTCTTTCCATGGTAAAACACTTTTCATGGTAAATTCTTCTGTTGCCCTAGGGACTGCTGTACTATTTCCTAAGCATAATTTTAAATTATATGACGTTGATAACTTCTGTATTTGAAATGACAGATAGGTTAGAGAGATTTGCAAGGCTTTCTATGCCTTGGCTTGCTTACTACTCATTTTGGAAGCATTGCTATAGTAGTTCAACACTATTTTCGTTATCTGTGTTTTCACAATATATGCACTAATAACAACATGAGGACCTGAACGATGCAGGAAGCAAACCACAGCTGTATAAACTACCAGATTTCCAGGCAGTCAATGGATCTGTGGTTTTCGCACCTGTTCTGAATTCTCAGTATAATTTAACATTCTGGGACACTTCAGGATTTATTACGGTACTTTGACTCAAGGGTGATTATTGCAATCTGAGAATGGTTTACAGAGAATTGATCAGTGCTGTGGCTGCAGATTGATTTTTAAGGTGTAAATCTGTTCTGTAATTGAATGTCTATCTTCCCTAGCATGTAAGGACAGCAGTTCACAGAAAGTATTCACATCTTTACAAAGCTGAGCCTGGAAAATGTTTTGTGGGGTAACTTGATTGCTGGCCAAATAAGTGAAATCTTGAGAAAAAAATTTTTTGTGCATTTAGTTGGTTATCTCTTTATGCATCTATTCTGCTTTAAATTTGCAACAGTAATAAAGGAATCTGTCACAGAGAGATTCGACTTCTGCATATCTCAGATGAACCCTATGAGTATAAAACATTATTGATTTTAAATGCAAATTTGTGTCAGTAGATGACTGCTCCTCTGGTATACATTGTCGTTGTTCAAATACAGGAACACCTACACCATACCTGTCATAGGAATTATGTGAACTATGTAAGGAAGATATTGTTTCTATTCCTTATGGACTTTTTGGGGATTTTTTGTTTGTTTGTTTTTGGTTTTGTTTTTTTTTTTTTCAGGAGAGCACAGTGCGGGTGATATGGGCCTACCATCACAAAGACATGGGAGAAGCAGGTCAAAATTACCACGGGTCTAATCGTGGTACAAAGAGTCTACGTTTACTGAATCCTGAGAAAGAAGAAGTCTTATCTGCCTCTTTGCTGCACTTTGACTTGACAAACAAAGACGTAAGTTACTCTGGGTTTTGGGTTTATGTGGAGATGGGGATAAGGTGGTAGCCAAAGCTTTGGGCTTATGCAACAGGGTAGTATGACTTTTATAATATTGTGTTCTTGCCCTTTTTATTAAGACAGGTGCCTGTACCAGACAAGGATACAACATATTGGTGCCAGATGTTTAAGATTCCTGTACAACATGAAAAGCATCATGTGATAAAGGTGAGTGATTCAGGCTGAGCGAGTTTAGAGGAGCTCAGATAACAATTGCACTTCAAATAAATTGTTGCACTTTCAAAATTTGTTTCACTACTTACTGGAGTGAAAACAAGACCTCTTGTTTGTCTTCACAAGCATGGGTCAAGCTTTTATGTGTCTGTGTGCCTAGGACCTGATTCTGCTGTGCCCTGACAAGCGGCACACGCAGTGGCAGAGCCCCTTTCTCTTCTCCTACGTCCTCTCTCCCTTGAGAAAATGAGGTTGGAAATTATCTCTCTCTGTAAACATTTCTGGCGAAGACTATGTAAAATTGTCTAAAAGCATGTTCCATCAAGTTTCTCCTTTTATATAGGAATTTAATGAATTTTAACAGAGAGTAATTTTAGATTAAAAAATAATGAAATGGTGAAGTTTGTTCAAATAAAGGGACAGGTTCTTATTTGATTCCAGTCACCTCTCTTGCGATGACCCCAGTGGAATTATGCCACTTTATATCATGTGAGCACAGACTCCCTTATCTTCAGCTGTGTAAAAGCCAAATATTATGAAAAAAGAGATGAATGTTGTAGTTTATTTAAAAGTTAGTGAAAACATGTAAACAACCACACAAGGTTCAGTGGGATCCAAGGTGATTTCAAAACCCACATGCATAAACATGCTTTCCTGTGACACATTTTCTAACTTTTCTTTCAGTTTGGAACTGAAAGCTTAAGAGTGCCGGGGGAAAGATGGTTCTCACATTCCTTCCCAGGAGCAATGTACTGAAGACCTCCTGAAAGAATGACTTCTTATTAGTGTTCTAAACTGCTTAAGATAGCACAGTGAGATAGCTCTGGCCTTCATTTTTATGTTTCTTTGAACCCATGAATGCTTTTAAGTGTACAATTCTATTCCTTTTTTTATTATTATTGTCAGTCATATTTCTCAATGCATTCAGTAAGACTGAAATTTTAAATTAACTCAGAGAACTTAACATGTGATCTCCAGTGTAAGTCTGAGAAATACCTATAGTTATTCTGAAATATTGTGGGTTTCTGCACTTTATCAGAATGAAGAATCGCAAGGTCCAAATTTCTGCCTTCAGGCACTTGATTTTTAATCACATCTGAAATTTGTGGCAGCTTCTTTCACAGATCTGTATGAAAAGCAGAATTTGCTTGTAATACAGGATATATGTGAGGATTCCTAGCTTTCTGCTTTGAAGTGAGAGCTTCAAAATGGTAGTGTCAGAATCATGCTTTCCATGTTAAGTTTGGTAGAACTTATAGATACATGCTGTTCTTCTAGAAAGTTCTCTGGAACTATTATTTATATTTTCTGAATTTTTTTTAAATGTTTTTGCCTGACTGCACATATGGTTATTCATTTTTTTAAAAAATTGTGGTTGGTTGAAGCTAAAACATGATTTTAGCTCAGAAATACACTGAGTGATTTTTCAGAATAGTTTCATATTCTTTATTTTTACAATGATGTATAAAGAATATGATAATTTTAGAAATCATATTGTGAAATCAGCAATTTATTTGTTTTTTTATAAAATTAAAAATTAGAGTAGAATACTCAGCTATTTTCCACCTTCAAAAAAACAAACAAATCTCATCTTGCCACTTAAAAAATGTTTAGGGAGAGAAAAATGATTACAGAAAGAGAGAAGAATTTTGTAGGAACACTTTCTTAGCATTTCTCTTCAGGGGCACAACTTTTATTTTCATATATGTGACTTTTGCAGATGACACAGAGAGAGTTGTTGTGGAATTGTATCTATGCGCTCTTGCAAACTGATTAAACATTTCCTAAAGCCTACTGATACACAAAGGAAGAAGCTTATGGCTACTCAGGAGGATATTAGCTATGCAAACAAAGATTGAATTTCACAAAGGGGAGGACAGATAAATTATTTGGCCTGAGCAAACTGTGTTAGCTATACTGATGTAGACATGGATTATGGATTCCTTCTGTGATACAATTTTCATACAAACCTAAGCATCTCATTTTTACAGACAGAAAAAAAAGAAGTTTAGAAAATGGTACAAATTCGTCTCTGGTATAATTCAATCTACTTAAGTAGTGTACAAGTGAGCTGACTTTGCCCATTTCTGTCCTCCTGTATGATTTTGTGGAGCACTGCAGTGCAGTTCAGCTCTCGTGGGATAGCACGTGCCATCAGCACTGTGGAAGTGTGTGCTTAGCTGTGTGTATGTGTAAATCTACTGGTGATCTGGGATCTCAAGTAGGTGCAACAGCCATAATAAGAATTTTTTTTCATACTGTTCAGCTGTTCTCTGTCATTCATTTCTTCTTTAGGAAGAATATCTTCACTGAAAGGGTTGTCAAGCATTGGAACAGGCTGCCCAGGGAGGTGGTGAAGTCACCGTCCCTGGAGGCATTTAAAAGATGTGTAAATGTGGTGCTTAGGGACATGGTTTAGTGGTGGACTTGGCCATACTAGGTTTGTGGTTGGACTCAATGATCTTAAAGGTCCTTTCCAACCTAAATGATTCTATGATTCTTGGAAATTTGTCTGAGCATTTTATGATAATGTATTTTTTAAAATACCAATTTCATCAGGAAAGCACAGTATTTTAATGAAGGAAACTGCAAAAACATTAGACCTGTCATTAAAGGTAGAGGCCAAGACTTTTAATCATCTCTAGTTAATGAATGCCAGATTCTGAATCCAGATTCTGAATTAAAAATGATTTTTTACCTTCCATTACCATACATTATTTTAAAAAAGAGTAACTATATGCTGCCAGGCAGAACATATTCAAAGCATTTACAAATATATTTTGTAAATACAATCCAGTGGTGCAACAGCTGGGTAAGTGATAACACTTGGTCTTCAGGTGCATCTACAGTAGTCTTTTAGTTTGGATGAGAAGTACACTTCTGAAGTGAATCTTCAAGTTATTCTTGCTTACTTTGGCATGGTTACTGCCATGGAGCAGTTGTGGAGCTCGTGAACTGAATCCCTTTGGGTGAAACTCAACAGGAGGGTCTGTGCCAGCAGCACAACCCAAGTCCCCAAGGTGGAAGTGGGCTGTCGGTCCATGGGACCAGACCAGCTTGTACAAATAAAACATTTCTGATGCTGGATAGTGAGGATGGCCAGAACACATCCTTTTCCTCTTTTGTGCTTTTTCTTCTTATGCAAAAGAAAGTCCCCCAAAGTGAATGACTCTCTGGGGAATGAGAAACGTTTTTTGCAGATGTCCCAATGTGCTGCCTTTGCCTTCCAGGTAGCTCAGTCACTGTCCTGCACTTGATTGCTTGCACGAGCAAGCTTTTGATTTGAAGTGAATCAAAGAGCTGGTTTGGGTAGCAATTGCAAGGCCTGGGTTATTCTGTTAGCGCAAAAAAGAAATAACTACGTAAGAGATCTCAAAATCAGTCAAAGGTAGATTACGTACGTCTTTATGTCTTTCTCTTTACATAATATTCACACAACTTTCTGAGAACCTCAGGTAATGAGAAACAGCATATTTTCATTGACTGTTCTTGATCAAGCTGCACCACATGACATGTAAACTATGCAAGAGATAAGATTGTAATCTTGTGTTCATCTCATATGTAGAATAAGGACATGGATAAGTAATTTCTCCTTATGCTGCATTTACCAGTGGAGAACAGAGCTTCACTGCGGTAACGGGGCACCCAGCAGGGTTAGGACTTCTCTGTTTAATCTTCCTTTGTTTCATATCTCTTGCAACTTCTTCCCTAGGGAAGAGATTGTGTCTTCTTACATACCTCTACAATGCCTTCCATTATGACATCTTCTCTGACGACTCTGGGAACTCCTGGAGAAATAACTCATAATAATGTTATGCCTACTAAGAAATAAAATAAGATGATGTCTCAATAGCTGGGCATAATAGTGATAAGAGTTACCCAGACTACAACCAGTACCAGGCACTGAGCTGGTTTTGTGGCTCTAATGGAGTACATCACTCCTCAGCTTCAAGCTGCCTACCTGGCTCAGTGGCGACTGCTTGAAAATCTGTTAAACTTCTACAGGTTTTCCCTCCTGTGTGTTTTTTTGTTTTGTTTTGTTTTGTTTTTTTGCTAGCAAAACCAATTATCAGGGTAATAGGTTAATTTTAAAAACAACAATATGTAGAACAGATGAAAAGGGATTGCTTGGAGGTAATAGCAGGCAACCACCTTTCTTCAGCTCAGCTGTTTGCAGGATGGCTCTGCAGCGGTCCTGGAGTGGTGGACCCTGGCTGCTCTTTGCGTGGGAGAGTGCACATCACTGCCTGCCTGCAAACTCCTTCTGCAGCCATGTGTCTGTTGGCCTGTTTGCCTGCTTTGAGCTTCAGGCTGTGGTATGTGCCTCAGGCTTACTACCCCAGGGATTTTTACTTTTCTCATATATGGAAGTTAGCCCGGGAGCTTTCTCAGAGTAGCTTTCTTAGGAGAAAAGCATTCCACTTATTAGCCCAGACTTTCCGGAGATGGGTTTAAGGTTATTTCTTGCTAGGATTTTTGCACTTCTCCATAAATATTGTTGTTCTGAGTGGGCCTGGAAGTGCCTCTTAATCACATCCCTAAAGAAAGTTCTCTGGTTTCACCGACTGCGCCTGGGGAAGGACCTGTGCTCCGGCAGGAGCCCTCAGAGCGAGGGAGGGAGGTCGGGACCCACTGGTAGAGCAGGCACATCCATGCACCGACCTCTCCATGAAAAGGTTTCCATCTCCCTGCCGAAGCCGTGCTGAGGGCAGCTCCCTGGGTGCGGAGAGCCCTTGCAGGCAGAGCCACCGCCGCGGTGGGGATGGGTGCGGGGCCTTGCGGGGCGAGAGGTGCTGCCCCAAAGGAGCGCTGGAAAGGGCAGTCTCTGCAGCACCCTCCCTCTTGTAAACCACCAGTTTTAAAAGTCTCTTTCTTGCTCTTTCAGTTCCAAAAAAAAGTTGTTCAGTGGCAGCACACTGGAGCTTCTGAAATCCTTTAATTCTTGTACCATTGAGGTGTCTGATTGTCACGATTTTCAATGTGTGTGGATATGTGTGTATTGACACATCTCTCTCTACTTTGACAGTTTGTAAGACTGATCTTGATGGTTGTTCTTTTCTGCCTATTATTTGCTGAATTTATTTTTTGCTTACTGTGAGCTGGTCTGATGCATATGTTTACCAGCTGCGTGAAAGTGAAAATTTGTTTCATGTTCATGAGAAATACTTCTCAGTATTTCAGTAAATACAGCTTTTGCTTTATGTTCAAAGCTTGTTTTTACTGTTCTTTCTACTTGTAGTTCTGCAGAGACAGCTTTTTTTTATTACTGCCTTTATCTTAGGTTTCAATACCCATGTCTTCTGTTAGTTTAATTTAAATGTATTGCTTATTAATATAACTGCATCTGCTAAAGAGTCATTACTTTGGCTTCACATCAACCGCAGGTCTCCCATGTACTCCACTGTTTTTTCTGCTGCAATTAAAAAACCTTAAGATACAGTATTTCCTCTACTGTCTCTACATTTTCTGTGAATTCTCTGTACCTGTGGTCTCCCACTACACCTGACAAATTGTTTAATGCTGTGTGTAAACTTCTGAAAATTTACAGTATATACCGGTGAAGGAATGGTATGTATATTCTACATGCCAGACATGCCATAATCAATTTGTGTGAAACTTTTCAGCTTCAGTGTATAGCATGTCCATGCTCGTTTCAAGACTGTAAATTTTCCCTCTATATTTTCTTAATTTCTCTGAAATATACTGTGTTTTCCTCAGGGACATAGTTCCCTGGGCTTGAGTAGTAATAAACCCATAGACAAACACACGTTGGACATTGAATTTCACTATTAAGAGTAGGAAAAGCAGTTTATGTGAAATAACAAATGCAATTGAGTAGTAGGGTCATTTAGTTGTATCTACATGTCTTTTCTCTAAGAATTACTCAGTTTCCTATAGTTCCAATCTTTCTGTTTTTTTTTTTAAAACTACTATAGTCAGAGAAATACTGGCAGAAAGACTGTGATGCAGCTGTGCTCAAGATCGTAAAATACTTCAGGTTCTGTAAGAGAACCGTTTTGATGTGACACCCGGTTTTAGAGGGCATTTGGTGTTGGAAAGGAGGGTAGTAGGCTGCATTTTCTAAGCCCTTAAACGTTTGGATTCCTGTATAAAGCACTCCTTTCATGTGCGTTATTTGAACCTGCCTATGAGAATGGAGTGAGCAGGTTTAGCGCTGGTGAAATGGGGAAGAAGCTCCATGCTGGGGATTCGGCTACGTGGTCAAAATTCAGTATCTCTTAAGTACACCTCATTAATACTAAATTAAACTCAAGCAACGTATTAAAGACAGTAAATTTCCAACCACAAAGACCTCTCATCTAACCTGACTTATTTACAGGTCTGAGCCAGCTGTTTAAATGACCTTAGAGAGTGGCAAAAAGAGCCTTTTTTATCATCCTAGAGGAGGAGTCTGAAACACATGAGCTCAAGCATCCCCTATATGGTTCAGTCTCTCTTTCCATTGACGGACGAGAGAACCCAGATAACCAGCCTGTATTGGATACGTAGCTCTCAAATGGATGAGTCAGGGGAGACATGTCCCACCAAAATGGTCAGGGGAGAGAAGAGGTGGTGATAGGAGCAAAATTGCAAAATAATACTTTTTTTTTTAATATGCCTTTGGGAAAAGTGGATTTTTCTCAACCACAAACGCTGTGTAATTTTTTGGCACTGAAATTAGGATGTGACTAGTGAAAACAGACCAAGCTTATCACCAGAAAAAACTTAATTATTTAGCATTAGCTGAGAAGCGTTACATTGGGTATATTTTTATATAAGCACCAAAGTTTTCCATTGTTGATCTCCTTAGAAAAGGGAGCCTCTTTTCAGCTAAAGAAAGGCCTGTATTAGAGCACACCAGCAGCTGCTAGTTAATCTTCATGTTCAGTTTCGGGGCAATCTCCGATAAGGAAATAAAAACTCCAAAAAAACTTGTTGCCAAGGGTAACTCTGCTTTTTGACAGTGGAATGCTTTAGTAATACCAAAGACCCCAGTGTGAAAATACAAAGGGACTCCAGTTTAGGAGACTGATTGATTGAAAGCCAGAAGGGCAGCTTGTAGCCTTCAGAACCTAAATGAGGGCACTGATTTTTAACTTGAGTGATACCAGACAGTAACTGCTTGCTGTTCTCTGGCTTGAACTTTTATGTTTTGCTAAATGTGATAACGCCAGCAAATTGCATCACATAGCCTGACGTAAACAGATGTTCTGTATTTTCCTGTATGTTCCCCTGCGAAGCAATTTCAGCCTTGGTAAATTAGATGATTGGCAACTAAACGCTCGTCTTACACTGCAGAGCTTGTAAGCTCTCTGCCCTTTGATCTGGAGGGCTGTCTCTTCTGTGCAAGCCTGAATTGGCCCATTAGACTTTGCAGTGTTAAAGAATCTTATAACTGAACTGACTGGAAATTAAAAGTTTCCCAAGTAACTGTCTCAGGAAATAACAGAATTATCATCTTCTCTCATATTCTGCTAAATTATTTCATATGTCAAATTACTTCATATATTATTTCATTCTGTGATCAAAGATGAAACTACATATGACCACAGATTTTACTGTCACACCAAACTTTATACTTCTTAGTGGAACATACTCTTATTTTGCGGTAGTCTTCTTTCGTTTCACTTGTATATCTTTGCAACAAGAATACTTAAACTATACAGCTATTGCTGCATTATTTATTCCATATTTGGTATGCAAAAATAATCTACTTCATTTCTGTCATCAGCAAACTTGAACATCTAGTTATTTTAATCCAGTTTATTTGATTTTTCTTTCTTAAATTAAAACAACATCCATCCATTATGACAATGTCTTGACTATGCCAGCACATTGTTGGAAAATCTTGTGATTTTCTAGTTAAATGAAAGTCAGAAGTTATGTAATTTATAGTTACATACAAGTATTAGATGACAGGAGCCTTACCTTAAAATAAGACCAATGGTGAGCACGGAGAAGGGGAAGGTACAATTTTTATGAAGCTCTCTGAGCTTCGTCTCCCAATTCTGAGATGATTTCTGGGGTGATCTTCAGGAGAGGGTTGCTACTGATTAACCCATTTTGTCTTGTCCCATGTCTTTGTTTCTTCTTCCTCATGCTTAGCTTTGTGTTTGGTTTTAGCGTGAGCCTGTGATTAGGTAGTGCACTGAAAAGATAAGAAAATTGTGTCTAGGAATTGTCTGCAGCCAACTGATGAACGCTTCTTATCATAGCAGGCAGTAAAATCTTTCAGAGTAGAACTGGGCCTTAGATGAGCAATTATAAAGCATCTTCTGTGCATATACCAGAGCAGCAGGTTCATAGGCAGCAAAATCTGACTTGATGGAGCTAACTTGCACGGTGTGAAGTGAGTGTCTGGATGGATCACAGAGCAGATCTACCTTGGTCCTACTAGCATCTTGGCATTACTTTTTAAGATCAACTTTCTAATTCAGGGAAGTCACATGGCAGCAGCATCTTACACAAATTTTCCATAGGGCCACATTTAATTGCTCCAACGTCATTTAAATGATGAAGAAATTTCATTTCTGATCTAACTGTTTAAAGAGTTTCTCTTCAGTACCAACCCCTCACTCTGCAACCCCAGCATTAGGTACTGGGGTTAGTTTTCAGAGGATGATGTTATGATACCCTCTCCATCTCTGTGTCCACTTGCAATGCACAGTAGTCGCAGCTATGTCCAGAGCATAGATTCGTTGACTCCCAGGGGTAAAATAGAAAGAAAGAACATTAATAACAGTGGAAGAGTAGACAGACAGTTGTCAGACAATACCACTCCACCACCTCCACACATAGGATACATAGCATTGAATTCCACACAGATGACAACTGAACCACAGGTAGATGGTGAATAGTTTCTCTTTGCATCAAGACTGAAGTGAAATTTTACCTGGTATGAAAATAATTTACATCTTGGATCTAACTAAAACAGACAAATAACACCCCCAAACGCCAAACACCCTAACCTGAGAAAACCTAAATATCTAAGCAAATTATTAGAAACTGCAAACTAATGCACTTCAGTCTCCTTTCTCCATCCCCTCATTTCAGTGATCTTTCCATTACTGTCTCTGAAGTTACTCATGCTGGAACTGTGTTTTTCTGTTTTATGAAGTGCCAATTATGGTTTTGGGTTCTAGACAATTAGTATAGTATCATTTTAATACAGTATTCTCAAGGGACTTCAAAAGAACCATGTCATCTGAAAATCGCCCTTGTTGTGTGACTTCATGGGTGCCATTGAGGGGTGTTGGAGCCCTGCACAAGGGTAACAGGATCTGGCTTGGGCTTATTTTGTAAGCCATCTCATGTTTGTTATGTTAACCCTGTAAATATAAATTTTGAAAGGGTTATGAGCAATAGTGCTCGAGATTTGTTCGTCTGACTCAGGAGGCTGTGTCATGTCAAAATCATGAACCTTGTGCTTATTTTATCCCGTGCTTTCTCTTCAGCAGACTTTAGGTGCCAGAGCATTCAGGTTGGTGACTCCTGTAGAACCTCAGTATGCGAATGCCTAAGGTCTTTCTCGTTTGTGTTCCCTTTTGGTAGTCCTTCACAAAAGTCAGCATTTCCTTGTCAGAAAACACGTTTCCTGACAGTATACCCCTGTGTGTGTAAAACGGGAAACAAACATGCTTTAAATTCTCACGTGCTCTGTCTTCGGGCAAAGCTGCACGTTCACTCCCGAGCAGGAGGAGAAAAAGTATAATGTTAGTAAGCTACACGATCGAAGGGAACGTTTTGCAGCTGTACAATAGAATTAAAACATCTTCCATCGCCGTCTCAAAGAAATAGAGAGACATCACTGTGCATGAATGATGATTTCATGAACAAAAGGGAGTACCTTCATTGACTTTATTATTTATACTATTCAAATTATATGATCCTCTTGAATAAACTCTTATAGGCTACCCATTTTGGCTTTAGATCTGAAACATATTTGGTTACGTATTACTTTATTATGATACGGTTTTCACAAGAAAGTAATGATGTTGCTGATTAATTGCCTATTAATTCTGCTTGGAGCGTGTTAACTGCACTGAGAGAGCATGGCCGTACCGAATACCGCAACCACTCCGCTGATGTCTGCTGCTTAGGAGTGCAATGTGGGTATTGCCAGGAAGCGTAACCGAACGAAACATGTTTTTTCTTGACCTGAGCTTTTTATCAGATTGCTCCTCAGGGTTATACTTTTTAACTGTTACTAGAAGCATTATCTTAAATCTTCAGACATACCTCAGGCAGAAACAATGTTTTATGAATATTTCTTTGAGGTATACTTCTTTTGGATTTAGTCTAAATTGCTGCATGCCTTTAAAGTCTGAAACTCTTTATGAGTGGCGGAGTGCCAGGTGATTAATTAGGAGTAAGAACTTAGGAAGGGACTTGATGGTAGAGAGAACAAGAAACCCTAAACCCATCTCTAGTTTTTAAATGTTTGGTTTTATTGGTTACCGTATTATCTGATTCCTCTTTCCTAATTAAAATATTTAAGTTGTTCTGCACACAGACCTGTAGAAATTCTGGACCTGCAATGTAATCATTAGCAGTAGTGTGTGGGAACAGAAGGATTTGTGTGGATTTAGATATATAGCCTTCTCTCCAAGCTAACAGCAACAGCAACAGTAACTTTTACCTGAAAGTACGTATTCCTTTCCAATAAAAATTCTGCAGCTTAAAATGGAGGTGTGGTAATTACTTCTTAATGCAGTATACTAATAAAACTTAAATAAGAGCTTTCATTGAACAACGCAGTCACTGAGTAAACAGATCCTTTCTTCTTTACAGCAAGAACAGGAAATATCTGTGCTTTGAATAAGGTTTTCCATTCATGTGGGAAAGACTTTTTCCTCACAGTGATGTTAGAATTTTTGTTACGTGTTTTAAAGTATACCCAAAACCAGTTAAACCCAAATGCCAACAATATTGCTTAATTAAATAAATAAATAAGTCAGCACTGTTATTTCAGGATTATGTCCTGTATTTGAATCTCTCTTTGGAAAAAAACCCAACCTCCACACATATTAAGGAGGAATCATGCAAATTTTAATACCTTAAGTTGTATGGAACTTCTGTTTTTTGGTCTGGAAAATGTCCATCCTCCAAGGAGACCTTACCTAATCACATTATGAGGCTGGGGGTGGGCATGGTTGCTGTTGCCTGGACCTTTTTCTCCTTTCCATGTCTTTTTTATTAAAATACGAGAATCAAGATATGTCACTAACTACACAGGTTATATTTTCCTCCAGCTGGAAGATGTGAAAAAATGTGTATGAAAATAATTTGGGTGACTGTTTTTACATTTGAAGGACAATTCAAGTTAAGCAGTAATGCTCCCCGTTGTACATAGATGACCAACAGTGAACCAGAAACATTGGCTTTGCCACCTGCAATTCACTCACCAAAACAGACACCTTTCTAAGTAAGTGGCACAGTGTAAAGTCAGAAGTGCTTGGGACAGAGAGCGATTTAAAGGGCTTTGTTAGTAATGATGACTGAATTTAGGATCTGGATTGTGCAGTGAGGAAAACAGAAATGGGCACTTAGCTGTGTACACGCAAATGATACCGCTGGTCTCGGGGAAGATTACGGCAGCTAGTCCATGCTAGACTGCAGCTGGTTGAGCACTGGAGGTATCTCTTTCAGCTCTAACTGTTCTGTGGCATTAATGTAATGCTTTCTGGCAGGCAGGGTGGGGTGGGGATGCTGGGCGGGTGGTCCCTGCCTGACCCCGGGATGCCTGAACTCTGGGCTGAAAGTCTGCAGCGGATTAGTGTCCCAGATGTGACGCTGGCCTAGGCAGGCCTTTCTGCTGACATGAGATAGCTGTTAGGTTGTTAGGGTTAAAACCCTGGTCTGCCCCGGGGTCATGGACTTAAACATCTACCCCAGCTCAGAGGCATATTTCCAGCGCTTGAGTTTTTTCTCAGCACACCTCTGGGTTGTGTGCAAGAAGCAATGTTAGGCAGCAGACGACCAGTGTTTTTCTTTCAGAACGTTTATATGAAAATAAAACCATATTATTATTGATTTTTTTTCTGGAATACATGGATTTTTGCTGAAAAAGACCCAACTTTATTAAGCCAAGTATTCTAAGTATTTGCTTTTCTGAAGAAAAATCTAAAAACTTAAAAGAGATGTTTTAGATAAATATTTGTTCATTCCACAGCTACACTTTTGAAAAGCAAAAAAAAAAAAAAATCAGAAAAATTCTTGATGCTTCCTAATAAGAAGACATAGTGTCTACCTTTGAAGAAATTTTCTAAGTAAGGCAGACAAATATTTCCACATATGTACATGGTACACAGATGTGAAAGAAGTACAAAGACCGTAGTAATCGGTAAGAATGTAATAGTTCTTCCTGAGGATGAGTATAGAAAGCAGAGACCTTATAACTTGGTCTTCTGCTACAAAAATTCTCTCAAGTAAACTCAGCCAGTACCCAGTTTCACAACCATCACTTTTTTGGTCTTAGTTAATCAATCAGAGACATGGCAAGCTCATACAATAAAATAACTAATCACAGGCTAGAAACTCTCTTAGATGCAGCAGTGCCAGGACAAAAATATTGTGTCAAATTTTTACTCTCAGTTTTGAGATTATAGAATGATGTTTTTTCCCTGTGTCACCACCGGCTATGTACACGAGGTGTTTTGCAAGGCTGTGGCCTTATTCAAAGTCATTTATATGGCAATATACCATCCCATAGTGTCTTTAAAATGTAAGATTCAGTGGAATCTACCTTTTGAGCTGGAAAAAAATAAAATCATTTTCATTGACATTTCAGTGTAGAAGCATCGCTGCAACAAGATCAAAAACCTTTTGCCATTTTCATATATAGAAATAAAGCCAGCTTTTTGTTTTCTGACATTCAGGGGGCTGTATTTTCTAGCAGGGACACTATAGGGAGACTATGGATATAGTTTACTTTCATCATTCACACAAGCAGGCATGAAGAGCAAACCACAGCTGTTAACATCAAAGAAAGGAAAGCAAATAAAAAGAGAGAAAAACAGGAATAAGCAAGAAAGACTTCCAGGTTTCTGGAGATATTTTTCCCTTGTAGGGAGTCTAACTTCTTGGACTATTTCAGCTGTTCACATTTTCATCCTGTTTAATACATCATACATTAGTATCTTGACCTTGCTTATCAGCAGCTTGAGATGCAAAACTTTATTATGTTACAATTTTGGCTTGTTTTTTTAAGAAACAATGACATGTGGTATGTTCAGTTTGTGCAATAGGTAAAGGGATAATAGGAAACAGAGAAAAGAGGGAGAAAAATTGAAGCTGAGTAACTGGGCAGTGGCAGATGTAAGCATTTTCTTTGTTTGTGTGATGTCAACCTGTTGACGAGAAGAGGGCTTCTTTTAAATTAACAGGTGGAAAGCACACATATTATCTGCTTTAACTTGATAATAAATTGAAAATTTGTTATTTTACATTCTTTGAAAGTCAGTGTTTTCAGAAGTGCTACGACATTCAGTATGATGAAAGGCGCTCTGTAAAACCTCCCAATCTGCCTGACAAGTACAGGTCATGCTAACCAAACACATAACCATAACCATAACCCATACTTTTGGTTCCAGAAGGCAGTCTCTTCATTTTGCATTTGAATGCGGTGTATTTTAAATACCTGCTTCTTTGGAAACCTTGATTTGATGTGGTGTGGGATTATAATATCACACAGAATCAGAGAATCACAGAATCGATTTGGTTGGAAGAAACCTCTGGGATCATCGAGTCCAACCTTTGCCCTAACATCACCATGTCGACTAGACCATGGCACTAAGTGCCACGTCCAGTCATCTATTACTTTTTACCTCTGTTAGTGGGAGTCAGATAGGTTCATATATGTCAGTGTGCTCAGTTAGAAAGGTCTTTTGCCCAGGCTTTCAAGAAAGGTAGAGAGGATGCAGAAAGCAAATCATCATGAATAATAAAACAGGAGCTTCTTTCTGCAGGTTTCATGAAAAGCAGGAGAGATTGTGTCTTGTTGCATGCACTTATATTTTGCAGTCCCAACGCTTTCAGCATTTTGATGTAGGGTGGACATAAAGCTTTTGTTCTCTGAGCCTCTGGCAGTTGGGAAATGTCAAGCAGAAAATGCACTTTGCCTGCAGGGGAAGAAGTCACCGAGGTGCAATATCTCTGCAGGCTTATTCACAACATGGCAAAGAGATGAACCCTGACAGCTGGGTCTTCCTTGCATGTCAGCAACGGTGAAAACGCCACAGATGAACCTCAAAGAATGAGGTAAAATGGGGAAAAATAGGTACTTATATTCATATTTCCTTTCAACCTCTTTCTTGACTCCCTTGGCTAACAAGAGGTGGGTAGGAATTAGCAAGGAAAGGGGAAGGAACTACATTTCAAAATCACAGGTTTCCTCATAATTATTGAAAGTGAAAGGTGGATTCCCATTTTCACTGCAATCTATCTATGTTACTCAGTTCTTGGTGGCTGAAAGTGTCATTTGAGAGTCCCCTTACACTATGAGAACAGAGTGAACAAGGCTGTGTATAAATAAGTATCCAGATAAGAATGAATTGTTCAGTTAAATCTGCAGAGTTTATTGACTGTTATGTACTATGCCTATTTTAATAACTTTTTTCTGTATTTCACTCCCTTGTCCTAATTTACCACAGTAAATTATTATCTTTTCATAAGTATTCTAAAAGTTGCACTGTTTCCTGAGACAAATTCACAAGACAGTCACGGTGACTTTTCAGGGTTGGTCCACTATTACGGTGACTGGAGACCTGCAAAAGTAGATTTTGGCTTAGCTTAGCTTTCCATTGTGTGATTTGGGGATTAAAGACTGTCAAAAAACCAAAAACTTCATGCTTAAAAAAATTAAAAAACTGGAAAATTTGAATGTGTGCATTAAACAGTCCATGTTTTAAAAATGAATGCCTATGGGTAGGGATCAAGATTGATAAAGATCTGTTAAAACAGGACTAACCTTGTGGGAGATGAGCCCTGCTAATTGTGTTATCATTCATTGAGACCGCAAGTACTCTGGAAACCAGGCCACCCTGATCTAGATGTTTAATTGTAGATACCTGCTCTAGTAACTAATTTTACACGTGGGACTACTTGTGTGCACTTTTAAATGCATTAGTGATTTGCTGAATTTGGCCCTGTATTTGAGAAACTTGGTCATTGTTCATCGTTGTTTGTAAGGCTGGCCAGAAAACAAGAATTTTGTTTATTTGAAAAAAAAATGAGGTTTTTGAATTTCTTTTCAGCTTGGAGCAAACTAAGATGTACAGTTGCTCTTTGTGGAAAGTGAGAGAGGAAGAGGGAGGCAGCCTAAATAATCGACTTCTTATTCTATAAGCTAAAATAACAAATGGCTGAATAAAGAGGGCAGCACTCACCTGGGATGTAGAATGACATGTTTAAATCCCTGCTGCAGTTAATCACTACACTAAAGAATGAGATGGTATTTTTTTAATTTTCTGCTGAAGTTATTCTAGTAAGTAAATTACAGTTTGCTATTCATCGGATCAGAGAAAGGGAAGCCAATGTGTCTAGGGGGTCTGCTCCTCTTCCTTCTCTTGTTTCAATCAGAAATGATGTTGTGAGCCTTCGGGAGCTGGTCATTAAAATTTTTCCATACATTTCTGGGAAATGAACGATTTTTGATTAATGAGATTTTCCTGATTTTTGTTAATAGATTTTTTGACCACTCCTAATAGTTTCTTTTTTTCTCTGTTTGTTTAAAAGAAGAGAGAGAAAGGTGGCACCTCTTTAATCAAGTTGTAATAAAAGTGTGTAAAAAATGTAACTTTACTGCTGCTTTTCATTATTTATTTGTTCATTTGAAGAATATAAGTTGTCCTACAGGATGCATCGGAAAGATGCTTAAGGGTTTGTTTTATTTTTTTTTTTCTTCACTAAAGAAAGCTGAACAAAACTACTTTTTGAAGTGCTGTTATTGTTTAGGTAACTGACACTAAAAACCGATGACAGGATGTGAGTTTCTAATTTTGGTGATGTCCCATTGTTTTGAGGGGAAGCTGTTTTTGAAATAGCGATGGTAAGCACAGCAGGTGCTGGGATCTTGTAGCAGCAGGCAGAACTATCACATGTTGGGACAAAAATACTCCTTTTTCTTGGTAGATACAGCGATAATATTCCCATAACCATTTCCCTGACTAACCTATACATTATGTGGAGCTTCAGCATTCTTGAGATATATACTGCTAAATTTAATGTATAAGCTGCCATGATATGAGTGTATTTTGGTTCTGCAGTGTTTGGATAAATATGTAGGTATATGATGGAGCAAAAGGAAGAAGCAGCATCAAGCTGAAATGGATTTCTGAATCTTTATCAGTCAGTCTGATATATTTGTGAGTAAATTCCTATCTGATGGGAAAACTGACTGTTGCCTCCTTCAAAAATACCTTTTACTTCCATAGTACAGTAATTCATGATGATGGTAATGCTAACTGAGATAGGGATTACTGAGAACAGCACAGAAGATCTCTTGTGAAGTATTTCAGTCTTGTCATCAGAAAAAAACTTTGGTGCATCCATGTAAGTTGGCATCCTTCCATTGACTTCTAAGAGCAGTGAAGTGGGTGGTTTTGGGTTGTGCACTTCTTGGACAGACATGCAGGTACTCAGCAGCAGCTGGACTCCCCGAGAGCCCAACTTCAATGGTGTTTTGCAGATTCATATCAATGAGGGTGGTCTTGATATGCACAGGCTCTGGTTGCTTCTTCCTGCCTTTCCTCTTTTGTAATTGGTTTAGTGGTTTGAACAAAGTGCAGAGAGATAAATTTCTGGTAACAATACTGTGTTGACAATATTTTATTAATGTAATAAACTATGCTTGCTTACCCTGTTCTGGTCCTCTGGTAGCTGGGGTTCGTGTGCTTGCAAAAAAAATTGAAGCAAAGTTAGGATGTATATACATTTGTTGCCTGTATAAAATACCTCTCTTTCCCAATGTTAAAAGGCAATACTGCTTGGCACCTTACATCTTAAGAGTTGCATTGCCACAGCTTTACTTTTATTGTGAAAACATCGTTTATCTTATTCATCTTGAAGGTAGATATGATAGAATGGGGTGCAATCTTTGAAAGCAAAAGCAAGGGAAGAACTCCTTTCATTGTAATACTGTTTTCTACATGCTGACATTTTGTGGAATATGATCCTTCTGAAAAGCAAAATAATTTTTTTCAAAAGTATTCATGTTTGCCCCAGGGATGTCATCTCTGACAGAGATGATTTAACACCATCCATCCAAATAGAGAATGAACACTCTTATGTGGGAATGAAATCATTTCAGCCTACCCTGAAATTCAGTGGTCAAATTATACTGAGGGCACCCGGGCACCCCTGAGTGCCCTCCAGCTCATCACTGCCATAAACAGGCTGGAGTACCCGACCTCTCAGGAGTGACTTCATGTTAAATAAAGTCTTTACAATTGAGCAGATTGTAAAATAATTCTAATTTCTTGTAGATGTCAAAAAAATTTGAAAGTCCATCTTGAGCTGCTGAGGAATGTGGGGTATACCTCCAGGCTCACCCTAGATGTACAGAATCTATGGGCAGCTGTAGTTTGAGATAGTACAAAAGAGGCAGAAACAGGAGTGAAAAGTTCTGAGTAGTTCAGATACCAAGCTGGTTTAGCTGAACAGACTTTCAGCTGGTTTATATCCCCTTCATGCTGGAATGTGGCTAAACGAGATTGGGCAGGGAGAAAGACAAGTGACTGCAAGACTGGGGTAGGAGAAGAGAGAACAAGACAGATGGCAACAGAAGTTTCGTTGAGACAGAATTTTCTTCCTGTCCCCCATTGATGCACTTGGGCAATGAAGTTTTCAATGCTTGGGATTGCAGACTGCTGAAGTAACATCTCAACCTAACTATAATTGTCAAGTCTCCTCTTTTAAAATAAATGCACCATATAATTTTTAGTTCTGTCTGCATACCTGCATTGAAATAGTCACATCTGAAATGATGTGTTTTCTTTCTTTTTCTTTTTCATTTTAACATTGACAGGTTGAGCCATTGATCCAGAAAGGCCACGAGAATCTGGTGCACCATATCCTGCTCTACCAGTGCAGCAGCAACTTGAACGACAGTGTGCTGGACTACGGGCATGAGTGTTACCACCCCAACATGCCAGACTCTTTTCTCACATGTGAGACGGTCATTTTTGCTTGGGCCATTGGAGGAGAGGTAGGATGAATGGCTGTCTAGCATGGTTCATCAATGGGGCTTTAGGAGGTTGTGTATCATAATGAAGCTTCTTCCTAGTATATTAGTCGTTAGTTAATCTGTTTTTAACGATACACAATAACGATCCCTAAATGCCTCACCAGTAAGTCCTCAACTTCTTGTTGGCCTTTTAAGTGTGAAATGCAATGATCATCCTGAGTGACAATCTAGAAGTAGTGAAAATAGGATAAAGAGAGTTGATGCCTTAGGGGAAGAAAGGTGGCTCGGGAGCATGGTAGTCTGTTGCTGTATCAGCTTGTCCCATCTAATATGGAATTACACTGCCTCCAGCAATGACCAGTGTCTGCCACCTGTGGGGAATGATAGGAAGAAGAGCAGTCTCTCTAGGTGACTCCATAAAAGACATGGAGGCAAGACTTTCCAAATTGTTAGACATAGATTTAATTCATTATGTGCCTCACCAGGACCTACTTAAAGTGTTGCCCCAATCAGGCATATCATTCTGAAGTTTCCCACCCAGCCCAAAGAGACATCATTTCAGTGTAGGAGTGATCCTGTGTCGGTGCAGAGCCACCACAAGGACCACTTTCCTCGTGGCAATGGGGCATATCTACAGAAAACATAGTCTTTGATGCCATGTTGACCCCAGGCTGTGTTTTCAGCTTATTTCATACGTTAATTTAGGCTGCAATTAATGCTTCCAGGTGACATAAGGCAGCATTACTGCCAAAAGAATCTCACCTCTTCTTTACCCCCTTGATTCACTGTGTGCCCACACAAATGATGGTGTGGGCACAGAGAGGGTCTGGGGTGATGAGTTTCTGGAGCCTTCGTTTGCCAACCTGCAGTCCAAAACCGTCTTCCAGTGCTGCAGTGTGAGGAAGCCAGAGCTGCTACACGGACCCATCAAAAAAAGTCAGATCCACTGTGAACATTATCCCTGATGTATGCTTTGTGCATTTTCGCCATCAGCTATGCTCTGACCTAGTATTTCTACTTTCAAATGTCTTAATCTAAGCGAAATAAAAAACTCATATAAATAAGTTATCATTTGACAAGCACTATGGAGGCTTTTGCAGGGCTGATCCCGTTGTTAAAGACCTGTAGAGAGGAATCTGACAGATCTGGGTTACATTCAGGTTTACTGGAGTACCCACTTCAGTTACTTCAGTTTACCCTTACGTAGAGTGGAGGTGATAATATTTATTACTATATACTACGATTACTTCATTAAAGCCCATCAAGCATCAGAAAGTTGAGATCTCAAATTGCATGTGTTAGAAAGTTAGAATCTCAAATTGCGTATTAAAATACTAGCTATATACTCTAAAATGATGCAGATTAATTCCTATAAAAGCAAATTTGGTAAATGAGTTCACTTTTAGAAGATACTGGTATTTCAATTTGAATCAGGAGTGAGCTTTTAAGTAACTCTCCCAGTTATCCGCACTCACCAAGCTCTGTTTATCATCACGAGTGGCTTGAGAACTTGCACAGCCCCCTTTGGGATGAAGTTAAACTGAAAGTGCAGGGGTGAACCCAGCACCTCCCAGCAATAAATGGGGTTCAGTGCATGGGATCTGACTGGAGCTTGTCAAAAGGAGCATCCTTTGGCGACAGTGGGTCCAACACAAGCTGTTCCACTGTACAGAGCTATTTCTTTTGCACTACATGGCTTACTAATGTAAATGTAACCATGATCATCATCTTTGTTGTTCAAATCATTTTACTTAGCGTGCAGTGATTTGTGCAGAAAAAACAATCTAATTACATACAACCTCAGTATTCCCTGGAAATTACTGCTTTTAGAAACTGGGAACATTTTAAAATGTCGATTCACTTTTTCATAAGGGTTTTATTGTCAGACTAACTGCTTGATAATGCAATGTTTATACATTTAAAATGGAATTTTCCTTTTCCGCTCAAGCAATAAATACAGGATAAATAATCATAAGATCACAGGATAATGCAGGTTAGAAGGGACCCCAGGAAGTCTCTAGTCCAGCCTCCTACTGAAAGCAGGGTCAGCAGTGAGGTCAGACCAGTTTGCCTAGGGTTTTATCCTCTAGCAAGTATAGGATCTACTATTTTATACTGACATAGTTGTTTAGTGCATTGAATATATAAGAAATCTATTACGCCACAATGCCATGTTCAGAAAGTTTTAAAAGCAGTTACCTTTGTAAGTTTTATTGTTAATATGGTTGCATTGTTGCAAAAAAATTTCTATGTATTTATGAAAAGAAAGTAACTCTTAACCATGGCAAAAATACCTTAACTCTGTACGCGTGTGTTGATTTCCAGGGCTTCACCTACCCTTCTCACGTTGGCTTATCCATTGGCACGGCAGCTGACCCTCAGTTTGTTCTTATGGAGGTGCATTATGACAATCCATCATACACAGAAGGTTTGTACCCTCACACTTTTTAAAACATGCAAGATTGGAAAATGTACTAGGTACAAGTGCTTCTCATTGCATTGCACAGCAAACGGAGCGAATACAAAGCTGAGTCTTATTTTTCCCTGCTCAATAGTTCCTGGTTCCCAGTGTTTTTCTCACTGGACTCAAAAGCTTAACCTGAAGTCAGCAGGAGATTCAGATATACAAAGAATTGTGGACCAGGTGAATACATCTGCTTTTATCGTTATATTCTTCATGTTATCTCTCTCTCCTTTCCTTTTGCTGGGAAATCTAATCAGACTGAGAGAGAGCAGCACAGCACCCAGACTGTGAGAGAGCAACGCAGGGAATGAGCCTTTTGTTAATCTTTTTTAGTATTTTTTTTAAGACATCTATCTGAACTGTGGGCAGTTTCTGAAGGCAAAGTACGGACTCAGGTTCCTAGACCATTCACCGGGTAAAACCAGTTTATCTTAAAAGATAAGCTTTTCATTTATAATGGTGTTTTTTTAATCTTCTTTCTAAAATTCATCTATATTTAGAAGAAGCAAAAGGAAGAAACCAGAGAGCCCCAGAAAATCTAGGGAACTTTGAAACTGACTTTTGGAAAGACACTTTTTTGTTCTGAAACAAAAGTTTATTGAGCTACTGTACCTGAGAATATTCTGGTGACTGCTGTATATGAACTGAGTAAAATCCAGTGCAGTACAGTGTACTGGCCTTTGGTTACACCCCCATGTGTTAAAATAAAATCCTTTCTGTAGGTTATGGTGTTCTGTCTTACTGTTATTCCCCCTCTTTGTGTTGTAGTTGTACTAGATGAACTATCTCAAAATTATTTTATTTAATGACAGACTCTCTCCCTTCAGCATGCACATTTGCCTGGGATACAGTAAACTTCCTTTGCATCCTTGATATTGCATACTTTTTCATCAAATATTATCTGAAAGCCTGAGAAACTGCACGCAGAAAACCTGTTTCCAACTTGGCTGTGTCCCGAAATTCAGTATTTTATTTTAATCGACGGTGCTATATGAGGCTGTTGTTTTAGTTCAAGTGACATTTACAAAAACTGGGAATCAATAATGTTTTTAAGCAATGGGGACAATTTTGCCTTGCTGGGACAGTCCCAGGTCAACACTGGATCTTGCCAAAGACCTGGGAGAATTCAGACAGTATAGGCAGAGCAGGGTGTCTGTAATCTGGGTCATGTTTTTCTCCTCCCTGACAAATACATGGTATAAGATTGTGCTGGGAGTGTGAGGCAG
The DNA here is from genome assembly GCF_000690535.1 of Cariama cristata. Classification (NCBI taxonomy): domain Eukaryota; kingdom Metazoa; phylum Chordata; class Aves; order Cariamiformes; family Cariamidae; genus Cariama; species Cariama cristata. Next base: position 78,094 of record NW_009594455.1, on the reverse strand, counting down.
TAGACCTGGATGCTCCATTTGCTTCGAGTGGGGACATGTGAGTCCTCCTGAGACAGCACCAAACCTGCCACCGGGTCACCTTCGTTTTCGTGTTTCGGCACCTGCATTTTCCCAGCTTGGGTCTTGCAGTTAAAGTTTGCATTGTTAGCCTCACGTTGTGATCTAGGGTAATGTTTTCCTAAGTGACTCAGATTGGGAGCGTTGGCTCCCAGTTAGAGTCAAAAATATTTGAACTACTCCTAACATGGCTGGTTTTGAATATTTCTGTTGCTGAAATCCTTAGCGTTCACTTTTCATTAGAAAGATGGCCTCTTTTGAGATTGTTTAGCAAAAACTCTTACATATCATACAAATTTCTGGCACTCAGATGTTAGCAACAAGCTTGAAGGGGAAATACCATAAAGGAAAAATTCAAGTTGATGAGATTGTACAAATAGCTTCAGAAAGGGAATGGCTGTGGATTCCCAGACACTTGGGATGTTGTGCGACAGTATATATCACCCAAAATGTCATGATTTGTGTACTGCAGAACGTCTCATAGTTGATTACCACTCTTAATTAACTATGCATCGTTCATATCCTTTGTTCCTTAATAATTATATACTACTCTGTCTTAGCTATTTGAGTGACTGGGTAACTTAGTCTCTGCTCTGTCCGTCTGATTTTCTTATCTTAAAATAGCCTACTGATTTCATATTGATGTAAAATTTGGTTTCAGGCACTGCTATGTCTGTTACATTTTTCTAGAACACTAATATAGGTCACTAGGAAGCCTCTTACCTTCTCTGAGATACCTGGTATGTTTTTTGCTTTTTTAATTTTCAAAATTGAAATTTGAAAAGGGACAGAAGGTGAGAAGGTAACAGATGGACTAACAGAATGTAGGGCTTGTGCAACACAAATTAATCTTTGTTTTTTGCTTACATCTTGCCTAATCAAAATGGCTAATAGAAGAGAAATAAACATTTAGATGATGGAGGCAACATAAATTATGAATAGATACACAGACACGTATGGCTAAACATGTAGGAGAACAAAATAGATTAATTTAATTTTGACTCTCAAAAACTCAACCTTTTTGTAGCAGACTTTGGTTCTTTAAAAGGCTTTTTGAATTCCAGAGAAGTCCTTGAGTGAGTGCAGGATTAAAATCCTCTGTAGTTCTTCTGTCTAGTTTTCTCAAGATGCTCGTATTACCTTCAAGTTTGGGATTTAGGAAGCCAATTTTCATGTTTAGTTGATGCTTTCTTAATTGGGGAGATTGTAAAAAGGATGTATTTGGTCATCTGAGGGATGCTGTAATATGAAAGGCAATCCAAAACAAAGGAAAAATATAATTAATGCTAGGGTTCAAGATGAGGAATGGATAAATTCACAAGTGGCTTGAAAATTTTAAAGAAAAACAACACAACAACTTTAAGCTCTGCTTTAAATGTTTCATATGAAAATCAGACATGCAACCTTTTGAGGTCTTACTATTTCCTTGTATTGTTTGCTCTGCCTGTGATCTAACTTCTTTTCTCTGAGGTCCGTGTTGGATAACTTAGCAGAAGGGACATGAGGGCTATGGACAGCACATATTTTTCATTCACATTTAAACACCACAGATAATCAGATACCGTGTTTAACAACCCTCCTGTGGGCTGCCCCTATTTATTACTTCCTGCATATGTTTTGACTCATTTCCGGGTTATTGAGGTTGATTCCTCAATTTTCATGTAGAAAACTTAGGACAAACCTTGAAAAATGTGAAACAATTGGATTTTTTTGTTTCTTTAAAATACTGATTTACAGCTATGGCTGACTGTTCTTTTGTTGCAGGCTTGATAGATAACTCTGGTCTGAGGCTCATTTATACTCCAGTTTTAAGGAAATACGATGCTGGGGTTATTGAGGCTGGTCTTTGGGTCAGCCTCTTCCACAATATCCCACCAGGCATGCCTGAATTTGTGTCAGAGGGTCACTGCACGCTGGAATGTCTGGAAGAGGTATGTTTCCTGCCTGAATCCATTGGTTTTCATTCTTAGAAATAGTTTTGGACAGCCACTTTAACTTCTTGGGAAGATTGATAGTTATGGGTTAAAGACATACGAGCAAAGGCATCTGCTACATGTTGCCCTCCAGAATGTTCAGTCTTTTTGATCTGGGTATTTGGGGTGCTCAGTATTCAGACTGCATTACTGATACAAGTAATAGCCTGGAATAGCTAGCCCATAAAAAATGTTGAGCAAGAATAATTAAGATCTGTGCATGTGCAAAAGGCTCCTAATAGTGAAGTGAAAGGCTGAAAGGTATTGTTAGACCAGCCACAGAAACTAAACACCTAAACAGGTTTTGTTGTATGGCCCAAAGTACAGAATCGTGCATTCATTAAACACTTGGTTTCATTAAGATAATTTAAGTACCTCTACACATAATGGAAGCATTGTCTAAAATCTGTGATTAATGTATTACAGGAGATTCTCTCATACTTTTTCATCTATAGAGAAAGGTTGAATCAATGCTTGTTATGATGTGGTTTAGAGTGAAGGGCAAATTAGATTTGTTCTTGGTGGTGTTAAATGTTGCATATTGTCATAGCGTTTTTCAGCCTAAAAGCACTTGAGTAATCTATTATTGTGAGGTTTCTGACCTTAAGACTGTACTTGAAAGGTATTGCAATAACAGATTGTTTCTAGTTTGGACTCTGAACAACAGTCAAGGTTTAGCATACCAAAAGTTTGGATCCATAGGTCTCAGCTAGAATGGCACTGATGTCAGATCTGCGTCAATTTGCAGAAGTTAATTTAAAAATGTTTTTGACCTAGAAAAAAGTCTCAGATATATCTTAGAGTATTTCAGTACCAATTGACTTGAAGATGGAAAGTAGAGTATATTATAATTACAGCCTCTTAATTTAAAGTGGTTCTCTTGGCATGATATTGATGGTAATATAATTCATAACTGCATAGAAATTCTGTTTCACAATAAACATCCACATTCACCAGTATCCACCAGTAATGCTAAAATAATGTGCAGGTTTTAGTATAATTCCCTTGAAAGTCTTAAACTATTGAGAATTATTGGCAGTCCAGTTGATTTTCATAAAAACTGTGTGCCTTAGGAGTGAAAACATTTATTTAAAAAAAATCACAGAAAAAAACCCTAGCCTTTTTTGTATATAAAAATTTAATTTCATGTACAGATTTGTTTTTGCTCCAGGCTGCATTTTGCTGTAAGCTGAGGGAATGTAAGATGCATTTATTAATATATTTTCACTCTGTTTGTACATTGCTTGACATTATGTTGCATCTGGGCACACTGATGGTGTTGGTTTCCCCTGGCCAGGCTCTAGGTGCTGAGAGACCTGCTGGGATTCACGTCTTTGCGGTACTTCTTCATGCTCATCTTGCTGGCAGAGCAATCAGGATGCGCCACTTCCACAACGGCGAGGAGCAGAAGCTGCTTGCTTATGACGATGAGTTTGACTTCAACTTCCAGGAGTTTCAGTATCTGAAAGAAGAAAGGACCATCTTGCCAGTATGACACTCTTAATTCTTTCCCTGAAAGTGTTTAAGAGATTGTGTGCCTAACATTTACTCACATTTAGGATTAATTTTTCTACAGAATTTCTTATCATAGAATCATAGCATTCTTGAATGTTTTGTTAATTTTTCCACTTGTCGCAGAGTGACTAATGCATTAAAGTTGCAGTGTCTCAGGAGTGTCCACCCAATTCACTCCAGAACTGGCTTGGCCCACCAATTCAAGCTATTCTTTGGGTGTGTTTGGTGTTCACAGTTACTTGATTTGAACTTTACTATCACAAATGTTTGAACAAAGCAGATTACAAAGTCACACGTGTGCTTGGTTGTACCATCTTTGTGCATCCGGCCAGCTGAAGAATGGAAAGGCCACGGCATGGCTTTATGGAGCTGTTGGAACCAAGTAGCACATCCTGAATATTTGCACACAGCAAGGGTCCAGCCTTGCAAACATGTCTACAAATCAGCCCAGTCTTCTATTCATTTCACCTTTTTATGTATTTTGGGGAGTAAAACTCCATGCTCATGTTCCATGTGAGGTTTCACTAGTAAACAAAACCCTTTGGAAGAAGAAATCATGTGATTCTATCTGCTATTCTTGTGAGAATAACATAACTTTTAGAAAAACCCCAACTACAATTATATTATAAAGCAGTAGCTATCCATAGGTATTGCATGAAAAGAGTCTGTATCTTTTTTGATGAGTCAGTCATTTAAAAATTACTCATTCATCTTTTGTTAGTTCCAGTCAGCATCTGTTTTTGAAGCTTTCACCTGAGGACAGAAAGTTTAGTGCTGCAAAGGTTGAGTCCTGCAGATCTGGCCAGCTGGAGATGTTCTTGTCCTGGTGCATGTGAATAAGCCCATTACTTGATGGAATTGGTCAGATGCAAAATATCAAACAACTGGATTTTGTTATGAATGGAGCCACTAAGGGAAAAGGAGCTGAAAAGACCATTGCAATAACCGAACTTGAAGTACAGTCAGGAGCCCCACAGTTTAAACTTCCAGGCTTCTCTTCAAGTCCCTTTCTCTCTTACATCTCTTCAACTCTGGGAGACTTTGATATTTGTCCTTTAAAGGCAAGAAGCTAAAATGCTAACTTTCTAATTTAATTTCTCCAGCAAAACCTGGATGTTCAGGTGCAGCATTTTTACCCTTTGAAGTCGAACTGCTTGTACTCCACAGGGACTTCAAAGTCAAACTGGTGTTACCTCCTCCAGGAAAGAAGTGTTGAAGGGTTTAGGAAGAGGGCTGGCAGAAGATGACAGGTTTGCAGAGAAAGCCTGTAACATTTTTAGGAAAATCCATGCAGATTATAGAGAAAGGCCTCTTAAAATTCAAGAACAAAAGGGAGTAGACAGCAGAAAGACTGAAAAAAAGTATCTGATACTATCAGCAACTTACTTAAAAAATACAGCTCGAGTAGAAGCTGGAATTCTTTCTCTGAAGTGAGCCTTTTTCATACCTTTTGTTGTTTTCATCTTCTGCAAAACTAACAGTACAGCTCTACATACATCATCTGGTGTAATTTGGGCCACAGTCTAATCAATTAACTAATAATATTAAAAATTTTGATGTAAGTTCTTGTTATTCTCTCCTTCTGCATGCTCTTCCAACGGTGTATCCTTCTTTCGGCTTGTGGAGTCCTGATTATTTGTTTTCTTCATGTACTAGCACTCTCTTCTGAATTTGGAAGCAAAAGATCTAATCTCACAGAAGGAGCATTTTTAGTGAATGTTACCCAGTCTGTAAGCCACAAGACCCAGAGGTCTCGCTGGTGGGAACCAGCGTATTCCCGCTGGGAGCAGCAAAGCTGTGCCAGTTCACGCTGCTTCAGAAACCTCCATCTCCATTTGGCCGACATGAGGCTGATGCACCTTCTTCCAGCAGCCCGGAGTACAGCTAGTGCTAGCATTGATCTGGCAACGAGACAGCCCGCAGGAAAGGAGAAATTCTCCACCTTGGAAGGGTGATCTGATTTTTTCAGGGAAGAGTAATACAATGGGTGGTAAGGGGAGATGATGATACCAAAAAATGAACCAAAGCAAATAAACCTCTGGCATCCTTGTGATATGAAGTTGTCCAAAAATATCATATTTTTGATGTCTGGCTATGTTCTTCAATATTTTTATTTCCACTTGATTCTCATGGTGATTTTGAGATTTGTATTTGATTAGGTACAGGGAATGAAGGTGCTACCAAACTGTAGATCAGTTTGTCAAGATAGCAAAAAGTTAATTGTACTTGAGAAGGTAAGTTTTCAGCCTTTCCCATACATATCTGTCAATGTAGTTAAGACTTTGCCTGCCACTCCTCTACTTCCAGGCTTGGCAGATAAATAGTTGTTATTGTGATGTGGAAAACCTTCTTTTCTTTGTTTGGCAAGTATTTCTGTTGAAGTTGGCAGGATAAATTGGCCTGGGGAAAGCTATCCAAAGTAGCACTGGATGAGTTTTGGAGCAAGAATCATATGCATACATCGTCTACATATATAATTTTCCTAAAACTAGGATTATAACTGGGCACCTCCAGTGCTATTTTAAAAAAACAGACAAGACTCTTAATAAGACTCCATTTAGTTCCATGAGGGATCCCTGAGGATCTGGGATAATGTGAATGCTAAGTGCCAAGGCCTTAGCATACACCAATTACTTAATCCTCTTCTCTTTCAAAAGTTGTATCCACTGCTCTGATCTTTATTTCTCAAGTGTTTACTGTCATCTGTGGTTACCTGAAGCTGATGTTGATAAACGTTAGAATGGTGAACTTCCTAAATCTTGTGTTTCAGGGGGATAATTTAATCACAGAATGTCACTACAGTACTGTGGACCGAATTCGCATGACATGGGTAAGAAAAGTTTTAATGGATCAAAAGAAGTACACAGATAATATTGGGGACTAGAATATTTTTCATAAAATACTATTAAAAAGTGTGAACTTACTTACTAATGCCTGTGTACACATAATTACGTATTATCTTTCCTTTCATAGATTCTTAGGTTTTAAAGTCAGTCATCAGGACTATTATGACCATAGTCTGATCTCTTGCATAAGGCATTCATAGTTTATAAAAATAAGCAAGTCAGCTCATAAAAGATCTTTAAAAAAATCAGACTTTGCTAGTATAAGGAGTGCTTTCTTCATAACATGTATTAACATGCAAATTCTGCATATTCTAATGAATTATTATTATGAACTTCTTACGCATTTTTCCGCCAAGCTGTAATTACCAGTTCTTTCGTACTGATTTTGACTTATACCGTGACCAAGATGGGACCACTTGCCTTTGTGCCTCATGTAGAATCCAGGCAGAAGGCAGGTCCTTTGGGCGGGGAGGAGGAGGCTGGGCGCAGGGACCCTCTGTGCCTTACCTTCCTCACACGCAGTGGGTTTTCCAGTGGCAGGGACCCTCCCGAAGAGTTGCAGTCCCCGTGATGGCACAGGAGGGGTCTGGCAGCCAAGGCACGAGGAACAGCTGTACCACTGCCCGGGGTGCACGTCCACGGCAGTGGACAAGGCAGGGCCATGGCCAGGGGGTGAGCATCCCCTTTGAGGTTGAGGGGATCCGGCTCAGATTTGGCACACGGCAGCACACCGTCTCCCAGATGCAGCTTTTTCAGTTAGCAGAGACCAGGCACAGGCCATTGAGATGTGGCCACTTGTTTTTGGAGGTGAAGTGAATTTGGTTGTTGGGACATGAGCTGGACTGTGCCAACTGGCTACAAAACCAGAGACTGGTGCCAGACCCGCTGTGTTTGTGGGAGGGAGGTAGCTGCCAGCACCCAGCCTTTGCCAAGGCATCCCCTTCCTCTGGAGGGGCTGGATCCAGACCTGCAGGAGGTGAGACCTCAGGGGTTTCTGTTTGGCAAGGCAGACCTGTTCCTGGCATCCAGAGAGCACAGAGATACCTTTCCCTGAATCATGGCTTGCATGTAGACACATGCAGTAGGTATATAAAGAAAAGCAAAAGGGTGAGAATGAAGGCTTTTGAGGTTTTGTCCCGTTTTCCTGTGCAGTGACCACACTAGCTCTTGGCCCTTGCTTCGTGTGTTTTGTCTTCTCCATTCCTATTCCCATGGTTCTGTGAGATTTGTGGAACCATTCCCACAGAGGATTTAGGAACGTGCAGCTCATAATCTTGTCCATATTTACCAAGATTAATTTTAAATCAGTTGTTTGCCCTATGGCTCTCAGTGGAAGACTGCTTAAGAGTCTGTTTCTTCTGCTAGCTAAAAATCTTACTCTAATTAATTATTTTATAGTTAGTGCTCATTTGTTGTTGAGTCAACATTATCTGTTAACTTAAATAACTCTTTTCTTTCATGCTGTTTATCTGCATGCATACTTACAAGGAGAGCCCATATTCCATCCCAACCTCCATTTTACTAGGCAAAGCTCATTTAGTTTCTTATTAACCGGATTAATTAACCTACCAGATTTTTTATACATCTGCTTCACTTTGAAGCCTTTTTTCTGAACCATGGTAGATGTAAGTTCCTTGGAGACAGCTGAAAATAAACATGAACTGCTCAGATAGTGCTCTTCAAAATAGTAGGAGTCTCATTTTATTGTTGCTCTTTCTGATATCTTTTCAGCTCGGGAGCTATTGCTTGAGCTTGCAGTGTATTTTGTGATTAATTATGTAATAACTTCTTGCTACTTGATAACCTAATATGCAAGATAAACTTGTTGAATTGGGCCTCCTGATACGCGTTTCATTAGCATATAAATGCTAATCAGTGTTTTTATCTGTGGGATTCCAATGCTATCTTGATTAAAAGAAAAATCCTATTTTCAGGGTGGTCTGAGCACCAGGAATGAAATGTGCCTGTCATATCTGCTCTATTACCCAAGAATCAACCTCACCCGATGTGCAAGTATTCCAGATATAATGGAACAGCTCCAGTTCATTGGTGTTAAGGAAATCTATAGACCAGTCAGGCAAGTAAAATGTTTATGAAAATGTGTAGCACCTCTGTTTCTGTCTGTGGGATTACAGGGTCATTTTTTACAACCTTTATTTCTTTCTGGTAGTGCAACATATTGCAAAGTCATTCCTGCCACTTCTTTTTGGTCAATACGCTGTGCTGCTACTTATTTCTCCTGCCAAAATATTTTGCATCTTCTTATTTTTTTAAATAAAAAAGCAGTTTCTTCTGTTAAAGAAATAAAGTTTCTCACAGCAGTTTTTTTTTCACCACAACCGTCTGTAAACAGACTATGTATCAATGCCATATCAGGGTTTCAGATCTGTCAATTTATTACAGCGTATCAGTGTTTCACATATAGAGAGATAATTTTGAAAAAGGAGTTTGGGAGCACGGGTATTGAATTATCCTGGGCAGTTTTGTTGTCAGTAATTCTATTGAAGTCAGTCCATGCAACCAGACCCTAAAACTGTTGCTCACATATAGAGCTTAATGCTGTCTCGGTGACACTGACAAAAATGCACAAAAGGGGAAGAAGTTATAAGTTAGAAAGGAAATGGAGGGATTGAGAGAATATGAAATTGTTCATAGTAAAAAATAAATGGTAGATAGGCGCCATGATGGAGAGAAATGAGAGAATGGAGGCTTTGGAAGAATAACAAGTCAGAGGATGATATGCAAGGTAAGTAGAGAGAAAAACATTGAAACAGAGGTGGAAATCTAGCCAAGAGGAAGAAAAGAGGTTTTTTGGGTGAACTGTTGGCTGCAGGGGCTTGCAATTCTGTGCACAGTCACTCTCTTCCGAGTCTTGGAGTCCTACTGTTCAGGGAAGCAGGACACTGCACATTTTTGAGATGTAAATCCATGTCAGAAAGAAAAACCCCTAGCTTATTCATCAATTTTTCTTCCTGAAAAAAATAACCTCAAAGAATATGAATATTGGCCCGCTGCTCAGCTCAAAAGGCATAATATAATTTTGTTCTAAGATCTGTGTTCTTCGGTGCTCCACAAATATTAAATATCCCCTCTGTGAATGGGAGGGGGGTTGGGGCAGTTACTGTTTAGGCAACTCAGGATCTGTAATGACCACCATCAAGGTCCATGCAATTCAGGTGACATCGAACCGCTGGGCTAAACCACAGGCTGGTGAATTTTAAACTAGGTGTTACAGTTTCTCTGGTAAGTCAGCAGAAGTCTTGCTGTCCTTCATCATGAGAGTCCTTGGTAAGAAAAAAATGCTTCTCCATGTGTTGTTGGATCTGGCTTTTCTGCCCTTTAATGTCAGTGGGATGACCTGCACGACGATATTGCTCACTAAGAGCAAGAGTGATTTCCAGAATCTAACATAAAATCTAAATTTTGGTAGGAGGTGGGAGGAAGCCCACTATAGACAGGATAAATGTGTGTGAATATATAAAAACCAATAAATAGCATATTTCAGTTTTTAAGTGTTCCTTACAGTGGTTAAAATTAAAGCAACTCTGTAGCAGATCAGCAGTGCAAGTGATTGTAAACAGTGAGAATAGCCTAAGAAGGAAAGTTCTCAAAGAAGTGAAATGCAGAAAAACAATCAAACAATAGAAAGTAGAATGCACTATTAGTGATGAAAGGTGAATTACATTTGTATTGTTAGTTACACTAAACTAAGGTAGTAGTAAGATTTTAAAATAAAATGGATAAATAGTGTACAATCACATTTACATTTTGAAAGTTGTCTTTCCTTGTACAGTTTATCTTAACAAAACTGTATAAAACTCTTACTGCAAAGTAATTTGATGTACAGTCTTACTCGTCTTAGTTCTGGAATCTATATCCAAGACAGAAGAGTTTGAAGAAAGTCACAATGCAATCAATGTCTACTTCATTTTCCACACTATTTCTATTTACTGTCTCTTTTAATACAGGGAGAACACAGTTTCTAAATTAGTCCTAGCTAAAAGAGTCTTTCTGAGCTTAGAAAGAAAATATTCCAACAAATGTATGCTCTCTTGAGTGTTCATTCATGATAACTGTACTTAAGGAAAAAATGCACATTTGGCCTGGGGAAAGAAAGATGTTTTGAATAGAGTAAGTATGCAGACTGTCTGCCACAAATGGAATAGTAATTAGAAGAAGAGATTATTAATGCCTCTAGTATTTATGACCTAATCCACAATTCTTGTTTCATTAAGCTCTGTCAGCCTAAGGATATGTGACCTGATACTCATCTCTCTTGTGTCAGTCTTACACTGGAATTGCTTCACTGACTCCTCTAAAGTCTCCCTTGACTTACACATGAAGGCAAACTGGAAGCAGGATCAAGGCACTGAAGCTCACTTTAAAACTCTTTTTTTTTTTTCTGTCTTCCATGCCTAGATGTTGAGTAGTGAGTAACTTTGGCATAGGCAGCACTTTACCCAAAGCAAGTGGGAGACAGCCTACTGCAAGATAACACAGATCTGTGTAAAGTGCTTTGAAAAGATAACTCGTGCTCCAACCAAAGTATTAATTAGGATACTTCGATAAAAGTTTTAGCTACTTTCATTCTTCCACTAGCTGATTTGGACTTTGTGTTTTTAAAAACTTGACCCGTCCACCATGTTGTTTCGGTTCATCCCAGTAGAGTCAAACAAGGAGGAAGCAAGAACAATGGAAAAAGTTTTCTTTAGTTGTTTGTTTTGTGTTTTTTTTTTTTTTTATTTTCCTTCATTATAATTTTTTAGTTTTCTTTACTACATGAAAGGCAAGAAATCTCATTCCTTCCCTTTCCACATCTTTGACTGGTGGGGAATGGGATTGGCCCCACATGTTCATGGGGAGGATTCCCACACGTGGGCAAATAGTCACATCTCTCACAGCAGCACAGCGGATCTCTATCCCACCCCTGGCCAAAATCCCCTTGCAGCCAGCACGTAGAGACATGCCAAAAGGCCATGTCCACAACGCCACTTATTCTCATTTGATCTTTTGGCACCGATGCATGTTAGAGCAACTCCTGTGCCAGGCTGAGTTTTGACCTATTATCTGAGTTACGACCAAAACTTGGCAGAGCCATCTGGAAGCAGCTTTCTAATGGCAAATGTCGCTGCAGCACTGTCTGCCAAGCCTAGTAGAGAGTGTGGCTTTTTTTGTTTGGTTTAGTTTTTTTGAGAAGTTACAACAAAAGATCTGTTTTGTATTGTCTGTGTATTCAGTTTGTAGATCGGAGAACAGCAATGCAATTTTTTTTTCTTAAAGTCCTTCATTTCTAAAAGCATCTGGCAGCAAGTACTAAACTGCTGACAACCTTTCATAAGGCTGTTAAAATCAATGAAACTGCATCAGTTTTCGGTAGCAGCAAACTTCTGAGAATGTGTTAGGCATAATATACATATTAATAGCACATTTGTTTTTCTGAGTAGATTCTCCAAAGGCTTTTCTGCATCAGTTCCAGCTTGATGGTATTGATCTATTTTTTAAGATCTATTTATTTATTTTTCTTTAGGACTTGGCCTTTCATTATCAAGAGTCCTAAGCAATATAAAAACCTGTCTTTTATGGATGCGATGAATAAATTCAAATGGTCCAGATCGGAGGGTCTCTCCTATAATGAACTTGTGCTTAAACTACCGGTGAACGTGAGATGTTCAAAAACAGATAATGCAGAATGGTCGGTAAGTCTAAGTGTTGAAAAGGAGGTAACAATGCCATGAAACAGATGTGATTTACTGTGCTTCATTGCATATGAATAAGTACCTGCTTATATGTCTTCAGACTGTTTACACAGCTGTATTACATTTTCATACAATAACAAATTATGAGAATGTTTTATCAATGCTTTCAAGTAACTTGAGTTCTAGAATTATTTGAAAAGAATAGAAAAGTTGGAGCTTTGATCAGCAGTAACAGGAGTATGGAGTCTTTCAGTGTGCCTGGGATTGAGCAGAGAGTGACCAGGTGTGTCCAGATTAGGTCACCAAGTTAGGAACCTGTTTACCCTTGGGTGCCTCCTTTGTCAGGGACTTACGTTGGGGTCTTGCGATGGATGATTCAGAATCCCTAAGTCAGGTTTCTTCTCTGAGTCACTCTGTAGGGGGAAGCTTATTGACTGCATATGGAAGCCTCAGGAATCTAACTTCTTAACTCAGGCATCTAGACTACCTAAAGTTATATGAGTACTCTTCCAATATCTTTTACTTTTTTGTTGGTCTTGTGTCTTAGAGATGTCTATAGTATTGGGCCAAAAAAAGCACATTTGGATTGTCTGTTTCCTTTGTCTTCTATAGTTTTCCTTTCCCAAATCTCTTGATGAAAAAAAACTGCAATATAAAAAAGAATTCCCCAGTAAGTTATTATTTATTCTAAATGTCTACTGGACAGGACTGCTGGGAAAAGCTGTCATCTTTAGTGTTGATGTGTGTTTCTAAAGAACTACTAGTATTATCCCTGAAGGAGATGCTGAAAAATTTATATTGCTCCTTGAACTCCTTTACAAAGTCCAAATTCAAGACTCCATTCTACTTTCTTGAGCTTTTCTGCTCAGAAGGGGAGATCATCTTGTTGTACTGGCTTATCTCCTGTCCTGATTTTAGGCCAGCCTAACAGAGCTGATACAAGATACTACTGATGAAATGCTTCCTAGGAAAGGTCCTTTGCCTCATTCTCCTCACCCCGCAAAACAGCCCACGCTGCCTGGTAGCGGGTCACACGCTGCTTTCAGGTGGTGGAGGAATTCCCCTTCGTGCAGCGGCGTTCTCAGGTCTTTCCAACATCAATCAGACTGTTCTGCCCATGGGATGTCAATGAAATACTGTGTGCTATAAGTAATCAAAGAGGTTTTGGTTTCTTGTAATATTTGTCTCACTGCAGACCTTCTGTGAAAAGCAGTTATTGACAGTACCTGTTATTATTCACCAGTTTTGGTTAAACTTCTTGACCTTTGGTACTGCTGACCAGTAGCAGCTGCGTAGCCACTCTTTCACTGGTTATTTGTCAGACGACAAGTTAAGGGGATAAAAAGCACACAGAAATTTTATCAAGAGGGGATAGATTTCTTTTTTTTTAAATGGTATGCTTTCTGGAAAATGCTGTTCCCCTTTATCTTACAGGATGAAGGAACGATACCTACAACTTAAGGAATGTAGTCAAAGAGTGAGCTCACTGGAACTGGGAGTGCTTAGTTCTTCCTTATAGTCATAGTTTCCTATTTCAAATGACTAGGGTATATTAATCAAAGTTAAGATTAGGACCCTTTCCTTTCCCTTCCCTTATTAGTGATATTGCATTAAATTGGCCATCCCCATCAAAATGAAGAGCAGATTTAACCTGGATGGTCAAACAATCAGGGAGCTGTTACAGGAAGGAAAAAACTTGAAGCAGAGGAAATGAGTTGAAAATACCTTCATCCTTCTGTAGGGAGGGTCCCTTGATCAGTTTTAGCTTTGTGTTATTTTTGCTAAGATTAAGTCAATATTTAGATGTTTTTTTTCTGCAGTGCAGGATAATTGCAACATGGGAAAACCCCAAAGCAAGCACATGCTGTGCAGGTGGGCGTTCAAATTTTCAAAAGTATTTGTGCCCAGGAGCTCACTTTTTGCAGAGCTTCTTTTCTTTAACATGTAGGGAGTGCATTTAGGAAAAGCATAGCCAAGCAGTGTACCCAAATCTCTCTAATTTCACATCAAAACCATGACAGGCAGGTAGTTATGTCCAACTCCATAAAAATTGCACTGAATTCTAAGGGAAGAGTGAAAAATGCTCAATATATAGATATATGACACTGCTGTAGGTGATCGTGCTTGAACAGGGACATTGGACCAGTTGACCCCCGGAGATCCCTTCCAACCTCAACCATTCTGTGATTCCATGAAACAATGTGTACAGAGTTAACTGCCTTGTACATGCAAATTAACGTGTTCAAATATCATCCAATATCCCTATAGCACTGTAACACTGTGATCGTCCATTTTGATCTGCCAGAAGGACAAAAACAAAAACCAAACCAACCAAGCAATCCCACAAAGCAAAACAAGGTCATACAAATCAACCAACAAAAGCTTAACCTTGCTTTACTGGAGAGGATGCCAGTGTGTACAGCTGTTGCCGAGCGGGGAACAATGGACGTGCACACTGGCTGATCATTTGGCATGTAATATATTAAGATTTTTATTGAGCTTGATGTCTCCACAGTAAGAGTTGCAACCCCAGTACAAAACTAACAGTAGATTCTCATGCAAGCTGCCAACTAGTTAGAGAGCAAAATACAGATTTCTAGTCTTACATAATAAAACTCTGATAATTTTTTATTCTTTCAATTGCAGATCCAAGGCATGACAGCTTTACCCCCTGAAATAGAGAGACCGTACAAGGCAGAACCAGTAATATGCAGCTCATCTTCCTGTTTACATTGCAGTTTATTCCTCACCCTGTCGTTTGTTGTCCATGTCACAGCCAGTACCATCGGAAACATTGGGCCCTTTGTATAATAATTTTTATTCATTTGTGTTCTGTATGCCATGCAAGTTCTGATGTGTTTGCACTGTTGCTATTGTAGATTTATTTTTTTACGTATTAATAAACTAAATTTGCCAGTTCAAAATAAAATGTGTACTTCCTCTGAAAACTGTGGGGTTTTTGGTTTTCAATGTAAAGTATATATAAAACACAGTAGGTACACTGGCACATTGCATATTGAAATCTTTTCCTGTACCATTTCGTTACACTTTGTCCTGGCTCTTTCACATGGTGTTTTCAAAATCAACTGTGTATATGAGTAAAATTAATAAACTAAAAGCAACTTAGTTAACCACATTCAACTGGTGTGTGCTGTATTGTTTTGTCTTGGTTCTTGACATCTGCAGGTTATGAAATTATTGCTTGCTTGTTATGAGGCTTGCGAACGTGTATTTGGGCATGTCTGACTGACACGTGCCGTAAAGCTACAGGAAGGATTCGTTCAGGGAGAACATTTCTGGGAGCAACACACTGCAAACCCCCTCACCTCCCCGGAGAAGTGGGCACTACGGGTGTGAAAGGGGTGAAAACGCCGGCAGAACCCCAAATCTCCCCAGAGTTTGAGTCCTTTGACTTGGCAGGGATTTCTTTTCCCCAGTCCCTTTCAATTCAGTATGTTTCTTTTGTCTTAAGGTGTTTGTACAGAGAGTGAAGCTTTGGTGAGAGGTAGGCACACCTTTGCTAGATTTGATCTGGCTAGCAGCAGCAATAAAGATCTCTCTCACAGCCAGGCTCTGGCACGCACAGGGAACTGGAGGGCGACCCTGCCAGGAGCTATTGTTAGCACGTGCCGAGCATCATGATAGGCCAAACTGTTGATTAAGAGGTTATTTTTGTGTCTCGTGTACAATTTTGTATTTGTTTATTTATTTGGAAAGCTGCAACTTTTTTACTCAGATGGTGTTGGGCATTCCCAAAAGATACCTAATTTATTGCTCCCCAGTGAAATTATGCAACACAGTAGAAAAGGACTTTGAACATCCAAAAAACCCCTCATTTTCATGGCCACGCTGCAGTTACAATAAACTGTGATTTTTCCACAGCACTGCATAAACTTTACTGGAGTGTGGCTGTAAAAATAAGTTGTTTTGGATGTTGAGAGTGCTCCCCTGACCACTGCAACACCTGCACTACAACTAACCTCTGTAGGCTCAGTTACATACAGACTTCGTCACGTATGTTTTATGTCGTTGAGCACTCTTGTGCAGTGTGGTGAGTCCAGAGCAGATCAAGAACCTGACTGAACTGAGATAAACTGGTCTTCTGAACAGTTTTTTTCATTGTTCACTGTTACTGACTGATACCTGTCTGTGCAGTTACACCTCTTAATGAGGCCAGGCTGTTCAGATGCAGAGAAATAACACATAAAAAGGAAAATAAGGAGAGGATTTGGGAAATGTCTTTTCTATATTTCAGAAGTGAGGAGGAAAGCATCACAAAGCTGGTAAGGCTCTTTGTGGGTAGCCAAAATGACAATGTGTGTGATAATTGACACAGAAGAGAGGCACTGAAGCAGCTAATGCCTCAAGGAGAGATGAGAGAATTAATCAAGTATAGATTAATCTTCGAGGAGCTGTAACAATCTTACTACAAAATTTATGCATAAAGGGAGTTTAAAATGAGCCATGAAGGTAGAGGTTCACGGGGCCTACTAATTCCTCCTGATGCTGCAGTCTACACTTGGGGAAAGAGCAACTCCGATCAAATCCTGGGAAATTTCTTTGCTGTTGTCGGGCAGCTGCTTGCTCTAAATATGCCTGGACAGCGATATGTCCTGCCATCCTTCCCAGTGATGCTGGATAAGGTAAGGAAAAGGTGTACGCCAAATAGCATATGGATTTTTTGGGGATCAAACCCCTGAAGTTTCAATAAAGAAATGTATCTATTCAGGTGTCTCCTTCCTGCCAGCTGAAGAACTATGCTTTGCTATTTCATGTCCGTGAATAGAATTGCTGTGAAAAATGAAAAGCAAATAATGGTCATGGGGAATTATAGGCAGAAGAATCTTCAGAGTGATTATTTGTACAGATCTGTTCTGAACGTGAAGAGTCAGGGCATCTTCCAGCTAAGATACTGCTGAGTCCAGGGTGCATCTTATTGTAAAAGCAGTCAGCGGGAGCCTTGGCCTTTCTTACACTTAAACCCATCCCTAAAGTGGGCATGTTTGAACAGTTTTTTTGTCAGGGAGTGAGTGGAAAAATAATAGTGAATTAAATGAGAAAAGAGCATTTGTGTTGGACAGGGGAGCCCTTTCACATGCAATGCTGTCTCTCATTTGGTAATAGACGTGGGCTACTGGCACCAGTCCTATGCTGACTTGGTTTGCAGCAAAGATAAAGTGGATCTAGGGTTATTTTCCATTCATTTGGCTGTTCTCTGCTTTGATGCAGTTTCTTATCTATGGGGATTTCCTTTCCATGGGCAGCCATCCTAAGAACATGTGAACAGATGGGTGTTTGTTGTTGCCATCCAGTATGCCATGAGATGATGTAAAGCAAAGTCGGCTCAGAAAGGATGTCTGTGAAAGATAACTGCCAGTATATCAGGAAGACCTGCCGTATACACCTAAAGTTCATTTTTGTTTAACCTGCAATTGTTTTATGACTTCTGGAGGAATAGAAAGGAAAATTTTGCTTCACAGGTGAGACTGGTGTTACAGTTCTGGGATACTTCCAACTAAAAGGATCCAAAACAAATATGAGCACATTACATTATTAAAGAAACTTAAAATAAGAAAACAAAGAAAAGATGAAAGTCTCAAATTGTCAAAAATTCAAAGCAAGGATAAAGGTGAGAAATGCCATAAGCTAACTCTAACAGGTGGGACAGATACCTACTCATACTGCACATGAAAAACTCCCAGGCACAGACTTCTGTGGTTTTCTTTCAACACAGTGCTATGCTAAAGCACATACTCTTGCACTGTACTGCTACTCAAAGCTTTCATAATAGTTATAATTAAAAGTATATACTTTTTTTATATATAGTAAATACTGTTTTCAAGCAAACCATGATAGAGGGGAAGACGTTGAGTGTACACTGGAAAATCAATGATTTAGGGACGATGACCACAAAATGACTAAACATCATACCTCCTTTTAACAATTTTGCCATTCAAAGCTTTTCTGGGTGAAGAAATGTGTTAAGAGTTTCTAGTGAGAAGCTGAATAGATAAATATTTTGGTAGGATAAGGAGTTGCATCCTGGAATAGCAGCTGAAAATCCCATGCTGCTTAAATCAGATTCCCCACACAGTGGTTCAGCTGCCTGTTACCTGTAGACTATCTATAGATACAGTATTAATACTATTTAATCCCTTTTGGTTTTGTTATTTATTCATGAAGTTTCCATTTAATGAATATATGGGTCTCCTTAAATATTCACGTTATCTGAATCAACAACCACTTGGGATTTTGCCTGTGTGTCATAAAAGCAGGACGCAGGAATACTGAGAAGGGAGCACTGGAGTTTAGAGGAGAGTGTCATTCTCTGTTCCATATCCCCTCCACGAGGCCCGTCGTACGACCCCGTGTCAGCCCATCGGTGCCTGCATCCCAGCGACGTTTAGGCTGGGTGCAAGTGTGGACCAACGCAAGGGTGAGAAATGGAACCACAGTTGGTAGGAGTGCAACTGGGCTGGGCTTAAGCCCTTTCACTGGGGAGGTCTGGTTTGGTAACTGGACTGGCTGGTTCAAGAAGAGGCTATATGGCCATATTATCCCAGATACTGAAGAGGCACAATTTAATAAATAAAACCCAGCAGAAACACTGGCCTCATTCTCCTCTTTCGTCTGTTCATGCAGAAAGTGACTATTTTTAGAGCAATTATTACTTCTGGAATGTTCAAGAATTTCCACTTCTTCCGCTCTCTGCCTCTCATTTCTGATTTTTGGTATATCCCTGTCTTACATGAGACTGAGAGACATCACAAGCCTATCCCAAACTTTTTAGCGGAGGGGAAAGCTGGGAGAAGAAAAAGACAGCTGTGACACAGAGAGCTCTTTGGGACTGCTTCCTCCATCCCCACCGAGGTTTGCCAAGGCCATGGGTACCCCCGGGAGCATCAGCCCCCAGGACAGCAGTGTCCTGCCAGCTCACCGAGCCTGGCACAGGCTGACCAAAGGGCCGGGAGCAGCCGTGAAGTTTCCCTTCTCCAGCCCCTGCAAAGTGCTTGCCATGCAGGTGCCTGCCCCTAGCTACCAAAGCCTAAAGCCTGGTACTTACTGCACTCACCGAGGATAAAGGTATGAACATAATGTATACTTGTACATCAAAACTAGCAAAGTAGAAAGTTTTCCTAGACTGAATTTTTAATTTTGTGGTAACTCTAGTTTGCAGGAAAATTGTAAGATGTCAGGCGAACAGAAGATGATTTAAGACATCTGAAAACGTGACTTACAGTCTGCTTCTGAGAGTTGGCCATTTTAGGATGAGTTATTGCATGCTGCTCAAAGGAAGACATGCTAAAATTCAGTACAAGCTCTTCCAAACCACTGAACAGGAATCACACCTATCACTACTTGAATGATCCCACATAATCATATGCGGTTCTTCCTATTACCCACTTGGTTTGCATTGCATCCACAGACTTCAATGCTAAAAAGCATTTTCAGCAGGTACAGTCACACTGCAAATTTTTTACAGGTACAAATGTGTTTCATCACTAAACTTGTGGTTGTTTCTCCTGCTCTTCTTCAAGGTAAGATGAGTATTGCTTATATGAAGTAATGCTCACGGAGGACCATTTTCTTCTGCATAGCGTGTAAGTGCCAACAAATGGTGCAAAATGATTTTTAAATGCTGTCTTTAACATTATTGTTCTAAAATCTACTTTGTCCTGGCCTGGTTTATGTAACTGAAGAAGGCAGAGGAAAATAGTAACTCCTGTTTCCAGCACCCACGCTAAATCCGACTACCTTCAAGACAACCCGTAAAAACTTTCAAGACTACATGTACCACAGCTGTAAAAATACACAGAGAACAGGAAGGTTTTCCCAGACAACTGTGGTGAGGGGGCCATTTGGTTCAGCAACATTTTTTTGCTCCATGTCCTGCCTTTCCAGTCTTTGTAGCACTGGCGGTGCCCTGTCATTTATGACTTCAGCGATGACTTCTGGGCTGGCCGTGTGCGGGGAAGTTCAAGGGCTCTCCTGTTCTTTAGCCCTTGGCCATGGTGAGGAGGGCTGGAACTGACTGGGGCCACCGGGTTTGTCATGGCTGCCCTGCAAATTTCCTTGGGTCTCAATGAAACTGATAAGGAGAAGGTGAAATAAGTTTCCTTGTTTTTAAAACACACTCACAAAATGGGCTAAAACTGTCTTTTAACATATGACAGGAACCCTGAACTGAAGAAACTGGATAGTTGGGTTGTATATATGCTACATGGATTTTAAATATGCGTGGCTGCTGAACGTAAAGGTATAAAGAAAGTGGGACTTTTTAACAGTCTAAAGGAGGATAGTTGTTCTGATATACAGGGAAAGTGTCCAGTACCCTGTGAATACCTGCCTTAGAAGCAAAATATTTGTTATAAAGTGTAACCATCGTACATGGTTAGGAAGGCTGATGAATGGTAGAGAGGTGGCTGATTAAATACTTGCTGGAATGTCCTCTTAAAATTGCTGAAGTTTAAACCGTATTGTTAAGATTTTTAAGAAGGTCTTTTAAATTAAATAGCCACCTTTTTAGTTAAATGCAAACAAACCCTAAAAATGTAAACAAATTACTTCAGAAAGAGGAAGGGTGATATGCTGGGAGTTTGTAAGTGATAACGTTACAGGCTCAGATGGTAGCAACTGCCTTATCACCATTTGCTCAGAATAAATTCTTTGTGTGATTCTTTGCTTGCTCCCTTGGCTGGAAGAGTCCAGGATGGACAGAGCAGGGCTTGTGTTAGCTAGGGCAGGCAACAGCTTTCATCTCCCAGACTTGTTAGGATTAAGCTATTTCTGTTTAATTTTATTTGAGTTAAACTCTTTCTATTATGTTTTTAATTATTAAGATCTTGTCCAGGTCATACTGCAGGAATCAACCTTCATTATGTTGGAGGCAGCATAACTAAATAGATATATATTGGAGCAGTTCTGAGCTTGCAGAGCATGCTTGTTGGGAGAGGGGACATCTATCTTGAAATGTCACAACCTTTTAATCGTTGAAAAAATACAGAATATGCAGTGGGACATATTTTTCATTCAACTTACGCCTTTTCCTTGTATTTTAAGCCTCAGATGCTAAAAGCATATGTGGGTTTTTTGGGGGGGTTTTTTGTACCTACTGTACAAAAGGCAGCCCTCTCTCCCCAGCCGCCATGTATCCCTACATTCTGTTGATTTTACCTGGGATATGCCAGAGGCCCTTAAATGACACCAAGTGTTATTCCCTCTACCTAACTTCAAGCCAGCTGAAGCCTCTATTTGCTCTTCATTGCAGGGACGGACAGTACAGAACATAGATCCTCCTGGAGGGACAACACCCCCCTGACAGTATTTCATGTGAAGTGACACATTGCACAAGATCATACGAACGAAATATTTACCTTAAGCAAATATCTTTTCATGTTTGTTACCTACTCTGTATGCAGCAGGCTCATGTACAGCAAATTTGGGGCATCACATCTGACCTAGGACAACACATCGCAGTTTCACTGCCAATGACAGCGAACGCTGTGGTGCTGAGGTCAGCTCTGAGAGACAGAAAACTCTTATTGTAAAACACAAACAGATTGTAAAAATACTCCCGGAGATTCAGAGAGTTACTGGCAAAGTAAATTGCCTTTTGTAAGACCGTTCTCTCCTTTCCTATTTATGTCTCCCGTGGGTTACATATACATCACCTTGTAAAGGCTTCCAGCTTCTTCCATCCCAGTGAGCAAGAAACCAGCTGGGAGCTGAATGTGGTTCTCTTACTAATTAACCACCAGGCAACCTCATTACAGGTGGTTTACAACTCCCTTACGAAATAGTGGCAAAGCAAAAAAAAAAATTACTCTGTCTTTTAGTTTGATAGGCCTGAGCAACCATTTTCTCAGTACATTGTCATTATTTAATCATGGTGTAACTTCCCTGTTTGCAACGATTCTTAAGGAAGATAATAGTATTTTTTCATTGGAAATTTCTGATCTCTTGAAAGGAAAATCCAAGCTGCTGACTCCTTCCCCTGCTCTAACCTAGGGACTAGGGAATAAAAGGTTCTTACAGCTTGACACAATCCTGTGAAGAGCCTTGCTTCATGAAGGAGTGAAAAATAATGTGACAATATCTCAAATGGTTTTCATGTTTTTTTTAGCATAGATTATCAGTACCATAGAAAATACGTTAAAAATACCTACTTCATCAAGGCAAATAATATTTCTGTTCTTCTCCTGTTGGATTTACCAAAAATTTCTGCTCTCAAGACTAAAAGAGGATGTTGCGTAGCATATTTTTCTTTTTCACTGGTTATCTTAAGATTGTATGACTGGCTTGTCATCAGAGGATGTCTTAAGATATTTAAGTGGATAGAGTTTGAAAACTTCTTCATAACCTGTGCAAAACCTTGTAAGGCATTTCTGGGGAATACAGAAAACTTCTATAAATATCTATGTCTTTTAGACATCAAGTTACAAGTCTGCAATACACTGTGAAAGCCATAAAAGCTGCTCAAGTGTTGGCCATTATTTGTGGCATCATGTAATAAATCTGGGAGAAGCTATTCCCCGATTGTGCCTCTCTGGGGAGACTATAATTGAAAGACTGAACCTGGACACATTTTTAGACTTAACAGGTTGGATTCATTGCTGATGTAAGGTGACACAAATCCATTATAAAGCTATATGAGTTTACCTCATCCCTCAGCAGCAGAGGATTCGGTCTTTCAAGGCTGGTAAGATGTAAAAAAGCAGGTCAGAAAGTTGAGAAGGGCACTACAGGAACCAGACAACAGGAAAAGAATGTAAAGAGAAACATGTCCAGCTGAATATACCTCCAGAGGCTAGTGCTTTTTAGCTAGGGTGAGGAAGAACTAAGCTGTAGAGAGAAGACAGGTGACCCTATATGTGAAATATGTAGGCATTTTTGAAGAGTGTGATGGAAAGAACAAGTGACTTCATACCTAATGCACTGAACCAAGCTTAGGAGTCCCAGGTTCAGTAGCTTACCCATGCCATCACCAGAAGTGGGTCTGCAGTTAAACTAATACACACTCCAGACCTCTCCAAACAGGGCGATGGTGAATAAATCTGTGAAAATGCGCGTGTGGGAGCTGGATACCACAGACCTCTACAGGACTGCGAAAACCGTACAGGGACAGAAGAGGAGGAGGAATTATTAAAGGGATTTTTGGGACCATCAGGCAAGCTAAAATGATGGAAGGCTGGAAAAGACTATTAGCCAAAGTTCCTGATTATAAAATCTGTCCAATTGCTTCTTCATCTCCTATTTAAAGTCCTGTGACTTTGTTGTCTGAGAAAGGTAATCTTAGATTTGACAAAAACTGTCTACTTTACAGAACATTCCTGTATTGGCAGAAGATAGTCTGGTAACCAGATAAGAACTTTCCCTTGTAAATAGAAAGATAAAACATGCCTGTTCTAAGCATCTCTTTTTTCTGTAGGTATATTTTTGCATGCATCATGTTCATAACCAAGACTGTGTTAAAAGACTAGTATCTGTTTACCAAATGATACTTTTCTGGTTTTTGGGGGGTTTTGGGTTTTTTTGGGGGTGTGAGGGGGCGAGTTTCACACAGTGTGTCTTTATATACTTGTTTTTAAGAAGTGTTCATATGACATTGGAACAGGTTAGAAATTTTAGAAATTGCAAGTTGATGAGAAGATTTCATATCAGAAAAATATATGTATTAAATTCAGTAGTCAGCCTCAACGCCAGCATGGACAGTAAACCAGATCCATCTATACAGTGTTCTCTTCAAAGTTTAATTTTCACTGAAAACTCTCAATTTTCAAATTCTACACTAACAGCAAAAGTAGGGCTATTCCCTTTCATTCAGTACTTGCTGGACTAGGGATTATCTTCATTTATTTGGTTTTAGTTCCCAGCTGGTTTACTACTGTAATTTCTGTTCTCTGTTTTCCCTCCCTTTATTCCTATTCCACAGCTAGAATTTTCCTATTCCTCTGCTACCTCATCAGGAGTAATACAAGATCTCTGCTGATTTTGCTTTTATTACCAACATTTTAATTTTTCTTTTGTCTCTTAAGGAGAAAAGCCACATACTTTACTCTGGTTGGCATAGAGAAATAGTTATTTTGCTTGTTCAGCCCCAATGACTACCAGAACGAGGGTGCTGCTCCTGCCCGCAGAGCGGGGTAACGGCAGAAAGGGAATTTTAAAGGGCTGAATTCTGGACTTGGTAGCAGGTAATCGCCACCTTCCCCAGGCTATGCTGTGGATCTGCCCCCTATGCCCACCCATTAGCCTTTAAGTAATGTGCAGCTGAGATACCCAGGCAGGAGAAATGGACTTGCCAAGCACACAGCGAGATGTAAACCTTGTACAAGACACGTCTTTTTTTCGGTCCCGTACCAGCTCGTACTTAGTGCACCACTTAATTTGCAGAGGATGGAGAGCTCTTTCCTATGAGCAGAAGGAGCAAGTACTTCTTTTTTCCCCTTTCATGTTTTCCTCTTCAATTTTGCGTTAAAGCTTGAAAAAAAGAGAAAAACCAGACTGAAAAAATAACTACTTATGAAACAGCACTCTCTGCTGCCTCCTGAGAGGTTTGCATGTGGTACCGGCCCTAAGCTTTTCAAGGCTCAAAGGGACACTTCAGAGGATGGGAGAGATGCTGCCTTCTGACAAGGAGCTAGAGGGGATGGTGTTTGATGCCAGTCCTAAACCCTGCTGTTTGCCCTCCCAGGCAAAGGGGAGAGCTCAGTAGTAATGACGGAAAGGAAGGTGTGTGGGGGTCAGTGTACACGCCTGCGTTAAAACCCATCCTGCATCCCCACCTGCATCACGTCCCACCGATGTCGCATCCTGTGCAGGTGTAGGTGGGGAGGAGCTGACATCAGGCACCGCCAGCCATGGGCTCTGCCAGCGCACTTGAGAAAATATCTTTACGACAGCAAAAAAAACCATCTACCTAAACATCTGCCTTCTTCAAATAAAAATCTTTTTATTAAGGTCTTGTCCAGGGACAAACGCTGAGGCATTTTATGTGTGAAATATGACATCTTTTGTAATTTATACCAATATAAAGATATTTGCAGCAGCTGACCTACTCCCAGAAGGAAAAGGAAATAAATGATACTGAAGAGGAGCCAAAAAGGCGCACTGACACCAAGTTATACCGGTAAAGCAGTGCTATTTTTTTAAGTGTTTAACCCACCCCAGAGCTAAAGCGAAACTGCTATGCAGATAAAAACCTCATCACTAAAAAAGCATTATTTAAGCTCCTCGTTTAAGTTTAATAATGTAAATAGCAGTAGCTGAGAGCATCAGACAGCCCCAAAATGAAAGGAAATTGAAAAAAGCAGAATAAATAAAACAGAAATACGAACCAGAGATTTAAAATTAAGGCCCTGCCATCTTGTGGTACCAAGGCAGAATAATTCCAGCAGTCCCTGGCAGCCCCGGCACCCAGCAGTGCAGGGTGATTTTTCATCTCCGGCTCTTGAGCAGGGCATGGCTGGGATGCAGGGGATGCATCCCCTGGCCTGGCTGGAGCAGCCCAGCAGAGAGGGATGCGCTCCTGGGGACCCGCTCCCACTGCACCAAGAGCCCTATCAGCCCTGACTGCTGTGTTTGAACGTACCAACAACCACCGGCATTTAAAGAAATGACCGGCCGTGGGAGAGGCAGGGGGTTAAATACTCTAGCATTTCAGCACTCACCTAATGGGAACTTTTAAAAGATTTTTTTATCGGTTTTATCTGCCTATTTTGTTTGTCCATTTCATCTTCATCTTTCCATCAGCACACAGGGTGCTTACTCTACATGTAGAAATATTGTACATGTTTGGGGTTGCCGAATCTGGCAGCCTAACAGAGGTGAGGTGGCTGCTGCTGCATGTCCCCAGGTCCAGCTGGTAGCAAGTGTGAGTGTGTATCCTCTACAGGCACACATGCACAGACATAATGTACATAAATAATACACATACACGTGTCTGGCCCCACAAAGCAACCCCAACAGTGGCACGCGTGCACACATGGACAGCACAAACAGCCTACTCCTGTTCCCTTCTCTGGCAGCTCACGATGAAGATCCATCAGTGGGAAACACGAACGTGTACATAAGGTGAATCCCTCCGGTAGCTGGCCCCTGGACTTATGAGCCCCCAAAGCCCACAGCCCTGTGCCATGTGCTGGTGTTCAGATACACACACACACACACACACAGACACACACAGACATCCCACCACCC